>NC_085136.1:24398846-24598846 GCF_035046485.1 Aedes albopictus | reverse complement strand
CACCACAGCAGACGGAATCGCAAATCGACCACGTTCTGATTGACGGACGGCACTTCTCCGACATCATCGACGTCAGGACCTATCGTGGCACCAATATCCACTCCGACCATTACCGAGTGATGGTCAAACTGCACCCAAAACTCTCCGTCATCAACAATGTACGGTACCGGCGACCGCCATTCATTGTACAACCTAGAGCAACTAAAACAACCGGATTTCGCCTCAGCATACGCGCAGAATCTTGAGGCCGCGTCGCCAGACGTGAAAGCAGCCATCAACGACGCAGCCGAGAGCAGCATCGGGTACGTGGAACGGAATCGACAGAACGAATGATTTGACGAAGAGTGCAGAACGGTTTTGGAGGAGAAAAACACAGCGCGGGCGGTAATGCTGCAGCAAGGAACCCGACAGAACGTTGAACGTTACGAACAGAAGCGGAAACAGAAGACCCGCAAGAAGCGGAGTCGAAGAAATGGAACTGCTGTGCCGTTCCCAAGAAACACGGAAGTTCTAACAGAAGCTCAACGCATCCCGCAACGGCCTAATGTCGCGAGCCGAAATATGCAGGGATAAGGACGGACGAACGTGAGGTGATCGAAAGGTGGAAGCAGTACTTCGATCGGCACCTGAATGGCGTGGAGAAGGTAGGCACGGGAGACCACGGCAACGGAGGAAACGATGACGCCAGTGCAGCGGAGGACGGAAATGAACCAACTCCCACGCTGAGGGAAGTTAAGGATGCCATCCACAAGCTCAAAAACAACAAAGCGGCTGGTAAGGACGGTATCGCAGCAGAACTCATCAAGATGGGCGCGGAAAAGTTGGTCACCTGTCTGCATCGGCTGATAGTCAGGATCTGGGAAACCGAACAGCTACCGGAGGAGTGGAAGGAAGGGGTAATCACCTTCACAAGAAAGGCGACCATTTGGAATGTGAGAACTTCAGGGCGATCACTATTTCGAATGCTGCCTACAAAGTGCTATCCCAGATCATCTTCTGTCGTCTGTCACCTAAAACGAATGAGTTCGTGGGAAGTTATCAGGCTGGCTTCATCGACGGCCGGTCGACAACGGACCAGATCTTTACCGTACGGCAAATCCTCCAGAAATGCCGTGAATACCAGGTCCCAACGCACCAAATGTTCATCGACTTCAAAGCGGCATACGACAGTATCGACCGCACAGAGCTATGGAAAATTATGGTCGAGAACAGCTTTCCCGGGAAGCTTACCAGACTGATAAGAGCAATGGTGGACGGTCTGCAGAACAGCGTAAGGATTTCGGGTGAACTATCCAGTTCATTCGAATCTCGCCGGGGACTACGAAAAGATGGTGGGCTTTTCTGCCTACTATTCAATATCGCCCTAGAAGGGGTTTGCGACGAGCCGGGGTACGATTATCACGAAATCCGGCCAATTTGTCTATTTTGCAGATGACATGGATATTATTGCTAGAACATTTGGAACGGTGGCAGTACACCCACCTGGAACGTGAAGCACCAAGGTCGGACTGGTGGTGAATGCGGCTAAGACAAAGTTCATGCTGGTAGGTGGGACTGAGCGAGACAGGGCAAGCCTTGGCAGCAATGTTACGATAGACAAGGATACTTTCGAGGTGGTAGAAGAATTCGTCTACCTCGGTTATTTGCTAACGGCTGACAATAACGTGAGCCGTGAAATACGAAGACGCATCGTCAGTGGAAGTCGTGCCTACTACGGGCTCCAAAAGAAACTGCGGTCAAAAAAAATTCACCCCCGCACCAAATGTACCACGTACAAGACGCTAATAAGACCGGTGGTCCTCTACGGACACGAGACATGGACGATGCTCAAGGAGGACCTGCAAGCACTCGGGAGTTTTTGAGCGACGCGTGATAAGGACGACCTTCGGCGCCGTGTAGGAGAACGGTGTGTGACGGCGAAGGATGAACCACGAGCTGCACTCTACGGTCAACCCAACATCTTGAAAGTGGCTAAAGCTGGACGGATACGGTGGGCAGGATATGTTGCAAGGATGCCGGACAGCGACCCTGCAAAGTTGGTGTTTGCGAACCATCTGGTTGGTACAATAAGATGTGGAGCGCAGAGAGCACGATGGAGCGTGACCTGGCGAGCGTTGGACGTGAGCAGAAGTGGGGGAGATTGGAGAAACTCTGTGGTGGTAGCATTAATCGTACTAGTAATCGTTCCCATCCGCCAAGAGACTCATGTTCTTATCCCTACATGAGTGATTGCGCTGGTTGTACAACGTTTTCCTTTTTTCTGTTCGCAAATTTTACCATTGCACATGAATCCATTACATAGAGCTAACCACAACACCACTCCCCGATTTTATTTTCCAGACAATTTTGCCCTAGATTCGTTTGACCCGCCAGTCCGGCAGCCGGCACTGCTAGGAAAACGTTCCTTTGTGGCGGCGACACCGACAAGCCAATCCGACGACGACGATAACGCCTCACAGTCGGCAGCGAAACGCGTACGCTGTAGCGAAGAGCTCTCCCCAAATCTACAGAACGGTTCCGAGACAATACCCGATGGCCATCATGCCATAGTGCCGCGCAAGCGTGAGCTTCTGCCGCCAAACGCAGCGGAACTACATCCACGCCAATTGTTGAAACAGGTGAGTTATTTCTTATTAGTTGGTGCAGTCATTTGGGATGAATTGATTGCATTCTGAAATAAATTTATTTCAGATGATTCCGTCAATCACCTGTACGCTAGTAAGCTACACAGTGGACAATGGTACTCCTACGTTCCGATATAACATTGCCGCGGAAGGTAAAATATTCACAGGAGCAGGTCCAAACAAGAGAACGGCTCGTTTTGCTGCAGCCGCCCGGGCATGCGAGGGGCTGTTCGAAATGCGGTATGATGATGGTCCAGAGGTTAACGGACAGCTTTCTACAGCATAACCGAATTCGATTGCTTAGAATATGACCAACGGTTCCAACGTATCTCCTTATTGTGAGATACGGCGGGGCCAGAAAAGGCCACATAGGATAAGTTGAATTCTACGACTACTGGTAAGCACGGTTTTATAAGACTGCTTACAGGAACTCTTTCGTTTATTATCTTTTTATATTACATATTAAAAAATTACGGATTCAAAAAACAATAGACGACAAATACAATACAACTGGAGTATTAAATTTTTTGAGTGTGACTGATGCTTTGATCAGTCTGGTCAGCTTCCCATCATAGCCGTTTTTGTTCATGATTTTTCATAGCTCTGTGCGGTCGATACTGTCGTATGCCCGTCCCGGGATTCTAAATACTCCTTTAGTAGGTACTTCTTCAATAGGTAGGGTAGCGAACCACTTGGGCAGCGGCTGGTATTTTGGGCACTCTTCGCTATAACTCAGTCAATTCCAAACCAATTGACTTAAAATTTTGTACGCGTTCCAAAAATTGTGTCAATTGGTTCAGAATTGGCTGAGTTATAGCAGAAAAGTGCCCCTGCCGAGATGGTTCCTCTTCCCACTCCCAGATTTCTTGCAGGGATTTTTTCACGAGTTTTCCTCAAAATCTTTCCTGAGATAACTTACAAAATTCTTTATAATAAATTCCCAGAGAATTATTCCAAGGAAGCCAATTGAAATTTTGCAAGAGTCCTATTGAAGTAATCTCGACAGAAACTTCAAAAAAAAAAAAGATCTAGGATAGCTAAGAGTAATCCCGGAGTAAATATTAGGAACACCCAAGGAGTAACTCTGGAATGTCATGGAGTCCTGGGAGCGAAATTCCGTGAGTAAATTCAAGAGAAATATCGGAAAACAATCGGTAAAATCCCGAGATAAACTGTTGAAAGCTATCCCGGAAACCACTATGCGATATTCGTGAAGGAGCTTTAAGTAGTTTTGAATGGATCTTCAGGAGGCATCTAGCGAGAAACTCCATAAGCATATTGGAAACCCTCTGGAAGAAATATCGAGAGGTACTCCAACAGATATCTCATGAAAAACTTTTGCGGAATTCCAGGAAGGAACTTTGATAGAAATCCTAGAAACACTTCTCAGAAATATTAAACGATGTTTACTCAATTTTTGGAAGTGTCTACCGCCCGCTAGCCCGAAAACATTTGACGACGTCTTCCGAAACCCATCGACCGCCGGACCGTGAGAAGCACTCCAGTGTCGGACGACACGCAGTGTCCACATAGGCCGTTATTCTACTGCCGGCCGCGCCACTCCTAGGGCGATTGTTGGCCATCTCACCAAACTCCTGGGTCTACTCCAGACGAAGACAGATCGTGCCCCACCTGGATCAAGGGGAGGCTATTCCGCCAAACCGCTATGGCCTACCGGCCCCGTCGCTTTTTGGTCTTCCGTTGGACATTCCGCCAAAGTGCCGGATCGACTCCGGACCATGATCGATTTTCCCCGAAGGTTTCCGCTTCATCTGCCGTTCTCCGGCCACCTTCGTGGAACCTAAGGACGACCCTACTCGTGTCGGCTCGCTAGACAGTCTGGGACACAGTAGAACGGCGCACCTCTGTAAATCCTAGACCATTACCTAACCAAAATCCCAACTTGTTTCTATTTACGAAGGCGTCGGTGAGTCGCTGACCTCTCGTTAAATAGATATCGTCCCTTCCCTACTATCCCTTCCCATCCTAGTGACGAAGATTACGCAACAGGTAGGATAATTACGGTAGGCAAAATTGTGTTTATCTTCGTTTCAGAGAGCGAGCAATGGCGCTTAAGCCTAGGCTTGTTAACCAGGACATAGTGAAAATGCCTGTGCCCCATCCCGGAAGAAAAAAGACCCATGGAGTGACAAAATCTTTTAGCTACGTCACTCCCAACGTTGGTGTTATACTAAAACACTTACACTCACACCATCACATCTACATGATCTACTCAAATACATCACTCGCTTATAGTGAATCCCCTATCAACCCATTCCAAATATCCAACTCCTTGACACCCATGGGGACGTCGGTGAGTCGCTGCCCTTTTGTAAAGTAGGTGTCATTATATCATCGCATCCTTTCCTATCCTCGTAACGGAGATGATGGGCGTGGCCAGCAATGCAAGTTTTCATGTATTTTTTACTTCAACCTCTGATTGGAAAGCTGTTCCTTCCCATACAGCATTCCATAAGCAATTAGAATACTGCCGTGAATCGCATATCAGTCCCATCTTTGCTGGATTTTCTATGCAAATGGGACAGTTATGCGATTCACGGCAGAATAGGAGTATTAAATTTTTAACATGACAACTTTCAGTATGCAATCTAAGAATTACTTCGTTACCACGCAACGCAACGCAACAATGGACACCTCTCCGATACGTTTGAAGCGGAACAAAGATCGTCGAAAAGTTATGATAGAGCCATTGACTTGGAGAAGGAAGTACGCCTTAAGGCTCAAGCATCCGTCATCATTTTTCGGAAATAGAAAAGCAGTTTTTTCGCTGTAAATCAAAACAACGACCAGGAAAATGTATTCACAGTATTCTATTCCTCATGTGGAACACAGAGAATCCATTTTCGTTGCAAAAATGTTTGATTTTAACGAAAAAACTGCTTTCAAATGTTTAATGATGACGATGATTTCAATGAAGAATGGTTCAACGTTAAAGAAAGCATTGAGAAGCTAAAAGAGGTAGCCAGAGCGATCAAGGATGCAATGACAAACCTGAACGCCAACCAGTGTAGAGCTCAGTTCGCCGCATCTGGTTCCAGTTCCAGCTCTGGTTCGCATCCGAAAAAAGAAAATGCACGTTGAACTTTTTACTAAGATGTATTCTGCCGTGAATCGCAAGTCAGTCCCATCTGTAAAAAGTAGGCATTGTGAAAATGGACTCAGAAGTTTTCAAATTCGGTTTCTAGGGTATCGCGCCACTTGGGCGGTGGCTTCTATATTCGTCTGTTTTCCACTATAACTCAGTCAATTTTGAACCAATTGATTTGAAATGTTGTACTAGGGTAGATACTATACCTATCTCACCACATTCCAAAAATTGTGTCAATTAGTTCAAATTTGACTGAGTTATAGTGGAAAACAAACGAATATAGAAGCCACCACCCAAGTGGCGCGATCCCCTATTTGAAACTTTGAAAAATCTCCATGAATTGACAACTTAAGCGATCATCATGAAACTTTCACACATTATTTCAAACGTGAAAACGTAACAGTGAAAAATATAAAACTGGCCAAAATACCGTCTACCCCCGTTGGTTTGACCTCATCTAATCTGAACACTTTTTAATTTGACCCCCTCTAATCTGCACATCGTTCAAACTAAAAATGGCTCAAGCATCATTCTGCTCATGGAACGGGGTGAAACGGAACGCAGAATCAAAACAAAACAGCAAAAAGGGTTACCATCAGTGTGTTTTTCGATGCCCACAGGGTTACTAGAAGTTCAAATTAAAAAATTACCCCCGTTGGTTTGCATGAGGTGTCGTTCAAACCAACGGGGGTAGACGGTAGTGTTAAGTTTTGTACTGCAGGGTACGTGTACAAGTTCAAAATAAGACTGACTTGCGATTACATTTCAATGTGGGACAGTCTGACGTGGTGTTGTTTTTACCCTTCTTACACCCATAAGAAGGGTATAAATATCGCTCGAAAAACCGACTTTCGATCCGAGGCCCGGAGGGCCGAGTCTCATATACCAATGAACTCAGCTCGACGAACTGAGCAAATGTCTGTATGTGTGTGTATGTGTGTGTGTGTGTGTGTATGTGCGTTACAAAAAAAAGTCACGCATGTTTCTCAGCCGTCTGTCAACCGATTTGAGTTCTCTTGGAAGCAAATGAAAGCTACTACATCCTAGTAGAACGCTATTGAATTTTTTTTCGATTGGACGTTTGGTTACCGAGATATCTTTCGAAGAGTACTTTGAAGTAATATAGGTTAGCTTTTTGAAAGATTTTTGACATTTAGCATATTGATGAATATCTCAGCCGTCTGTCAACCGATTTGAGTTCTCTTGGGACCAAATGAAAGCTACAGCATCCTAGTAGATCGCCCAGAAATTTTATTTCGATTGGACGTTTGATTACCGAGATATCTTTCGAAGAGTACTTTGAAGTAATATAGGTTAGCTTTTTGAAAGATTTTTGACATTTAGCATATTGATGAATATCTCAGCCGTCTGTCAACCGATTTGAGTTCTCTTGACTCTTCTCTAGTAGAACGCTGTGAAATTTTATTTCGATTGGACATTTGGTTACCGAGATATCTTTCGAAGAGTACTTAGGAGTTATACAACTAAACTTTTTGAGATTTTTAACAAAGTGTATCATACTAAATATCTCAGTCGTGTGTCAATCGATTTGGGTTCTCTTGGCACCAAATAAAAGCTACAACATCCTAGTAGATCGCTCATAAATTTTATTAGGATTGGACATTTGGTTACAAAGATATCTTTCGAAGAATACTTATGATTTATTCAACTAAACTTTTTGAGATTTTTGACCAAGTGTATCATAATAATATCTCAACCGTCTGTCAACCGATTTCGGTTCTCCTGGCATCGAATGAAAGCTATCACGCAGAAAAATATTGCTTAGTAGAACTTAAAAATCCGATGTTTTGAATCAACCTTTTTAGTGTACTTTGAATTAACCCACCCATATTTTTGCTTCAATGCAGCTTTATTGTTGAAACAACAAAATTTCGAATAGAATAAAACATTGCATCTCCGTTCGAATATCAACTGATTAAATTTGTTGTTTCAATAAAGCAGTTTTAATAGATTCAACAATGTTGAATAGTTTAACTACAACTGTCATCAATTTGTCTACAACACAAGTTCGGAGCTTCTGGGAGCTTACTCTTTTAGATCTTGTGATTTAAAGTGAGACTTTTATCAACATATCAGAACTTTTTAGAGTAAGTTTATCATGCTTTTCTAATAACGTATAATTTACATAAATGAATATTTTAGCAAAACATTTAGGCATCAATAAAAGCTGATGAAATTACATCTTTGCTACCCTGGGTGGAACGAATCAATTTTATCATCATGACTGAAGCAGCAGGTAATTCGTGAACATCTGATGGGAATGTACAAAATCTTAACTTTATTTTTTTTTTATCTAGGTTGCTTCCAATCCAGAATAAATCGAAATGGTAAGGATCGGAATAAACTGGTTCCTCGTCAAGTTTGTTGGAACGGATGTCATAGCCTCCATAATTACGTGTTACATATTTACGAATATAAAGAAAATAAATCGTAAACATGAAAATTTTCATGCGTTTCAATAAATAAAGCAATAATAAATCCCAAATTCAACAACAAAAATTTTTTGTTTCAAAATTCCTACACTATTAACATCAATATATGTTTTTTGTTGATTCGAAAAAAGTCATTTTTAGTTTCAACAATATTTTCTATTTGTCTTTGACAGATGTCCTTTTCATGTATTTTTAGAAACAACAAAATTAGTTTTTGGAATGAATGAACGCATTTGTTGAAATAAAAAATATTGCTGGTAAGCCCTGAGTCTACAATAATATTTGTTGATTCTATGCGGAATTCTTTAGACTTTACAATATTTTTTTCTGCGTGTATAATATCCTAGTAGAACCCTATTCAATTTTATTAGGATTGGACATTTGGTTATCGAGATATCTTTCAAAGAGTACAGGTTAACCTTTTGAGAGATTTTTGACCAAGTGTATCATAATAAATATCTCAGCCGTCTGTCAACCGATTTGGGTTCTCTTAGCACCAAATGAAAGCTACAGTATCCTTGTAAAAGGCCCTGAAATTTTATTTCGATTGGACATTTGGTTACTGAGTTATTTTTCGAAGAGTATTTCAAAAAAAATCCTTTGTTTTATTATTATATTCGTTTGTTATCTTGCATGAGCTTTTGACCAGTCTATGGGAAATTAATGTTCAATCAATAATGCTGACCTCATATAAAATGTATACTAGCAGGTTATTGTTTTCAATAAAATTATAAATAACAAATTACAAATAAACAGGAATTCTATGAAAACTAACAATATGTTAAATGAAAGTTTTGAATTTATATATTCTGGGAAAAATGCAAGAACTGGACAGCCAAAATAACTAGCTAATTCTAAAACTGATAAGCATAGTAGATATATTATTTTTGTCCTTTTTACATCATAACCATTGTTGCGATTGCGGAAGGTGTGGTGGCTAGGTCCGACTCTTTCAGCAGAAAGAAAACACATAGGTTCTCCTATGATCAGCTATAAAGCTAAAATTATATTTTATTAAATAAAACAATGTATAAACATGTACAAATAATCTTACATATTCGGTGGTTTAGCTCCTTCTACCACCTCCTCGCTGTAGCTACTGATCTTCACTTCTATTTGACATTATGTTTCTCTTTGCTACAGAGACTGGGGGTGCTAAAGTTTAAATATATTTAGTCTAATCTATGTTCAAATTTTAGATGCGTTTTCATACGCAACAACCATGAATACCAAGTACTTCAGAGCTAATTTAATCGTCTGATTAAGATATATTAGACAAACTGTATCTCGCTGATTTTATTATCCATTTGATAATCGATTCAAGATCTTTTGGCAGTTAACAAAAGATACAGTATTCCAGAATATGTAAGCTATTTTTTTTTAAATTTTGGCATTTCTGGTAGTTTAGTCCATAGTCCATGATGCTATTTTGGAAACCAATCCACTAGATGCCAAATCCACAATATTTTCTAGAACTTTTGGTCCATCACACAAAATAAATATGTTAAATACAAATAATACAACAATCGTTTTAATAAGTGTAAGAAGGGTTCTGTTCACCATAGGTGGATTAAATCGGGTTTTTTTTTTAATTTTACTAAATAAACTATTTGTATTCACGAGGCGTAAAGATCATCCCAAGAATGATCGAAAACGGTCATTAACTCATTTTTGTCCAAAATGCAGATGGGACTGATTTGCGATTCACGGCAGTATTGTAATTGATTATTTTTAGAATAACAATTATTTTTGTTTTGACTCTCGGCTCCGTAGAGTTTTGTATTAAACAAATGAGCCTAAATAAATGAACCAACTGAAAAAAAATATGATAAAAGAAACCGTCTCATATGCAACATTTTTTTCTCGGGTTCACGCGCATCCTACACAGGAAGACAAGGCGATCAATTTAGCAACACTATTACACCGCAATCACATATCCGTCCTTTACGCAAGAAAATAGAATAAAGCATTTTATGCAATTCAGTACCATAATTTTCATTTTATATAACTCATTTTGGTATCATAATGGTCAATTTTTCCGAACTGGCTCATCATGCAATTGAAATGAGTTGAATGAAAAATAGTTGTATAATGTTCATAATGCAACTCATTTGAGTTGCATTATGAACATTATGCAACTCAAATGGGTTGCATTATGAAAAAATCATTGCATAAAATTTTGTATGGAACTCGTTACAAAACTCGATTTTTTCAGCACTCTTCGTATTTATCCAACTCGGCAAGCCTCGTTGAATAAATGTATGACTCTTGCTGAAAAAATCTACTTTTTGCAACTCGTTACATAAATAACTATTAGAGCAGTGAAAGTTGCCAATCAAAGTCAATATCAATATCCATACGCATTTAGTTTATCATAACAACTTTAACGTAATTCACTTAAGAGATTTAAAAATGCCAACATCTGATGTTAATCGAAATGTGGTGAAAAAGTAGTATAAGACTATTATGCGATCACAAACTTGTACTTCGAATCAATGTCAAACCGTCCTCCAAAATAGTGCAAAAAGTTTTGTCATCTGTTTTCTGCATCTGGAAAGAAATCTAGTGATGATGTGAACATTTGTGATAATTTCGCTCTCTACGAAGTAATAAAACTCAATTCAACGAAACATGATATTAATCCAATAAATAGAACTTGTTGGCAAGGACGCCGTCTTTAGTTGAAAACACATCAGCGATCATCAGTAAGGCCAGCGAAATGCAGGAAAAATTACCCACTGCCTACTGCGATGGGAACGGCTCACCCACCAACACCGAAACGGACGGATCCCGGTTGAGTGTGCTGGCCAAACAACCGCTCGATTTCCTAACGCGCACCGACGAGCGCAACTTTACCGTGACCAACTCGGACATCGTGTGGACGGTGGTGTCCATCCTGAGCCGAATAGTGAGCATCCTGCTGAACATAAATCTGGCGTACGATTACTATCGGAAGGGGAAGGTAGATTACTTCATCTGGACCACCTGTGGCATCGTGGTGCCAGGTATTGTGACCAGTACGCTGACGGTTTACATGTGAGTTGGAATTGCTATTCTGATTTATTAAAGTGTTAAAACTGCTTCAAGGTCTCATTTATTAACACAATACCTTTTTTATCTACCAGGTATCTGGAGGACATGAAAGAGCACAAAAAAGTCCGCAAAAGATGCTGCGAAATACTGATCTTCATCATTATCATCCCGCTGTTCTTCCGCTACTGCCAATCGTTGGCGTATGCGATCCAAAGCAAGATCGCCGAAGCGCGAAACGATCGCGATGCACAGAAAAAGTACTACGAGTTCATGATCCAGGAGGACAGTGACGTGGCGCTGGTGCGCATCTTCGAGTGCCTGCTGGAGGCCGCCCCCCAGAAGATCCTCCAGTTGACGATCGTCCTGTCCGGGGAGGATCGCATCACTTGGCCCCAGCTGTTGGCTATTTTCGGCGCGATCACCGGCATTGCATGGTGCATGGCATCGTACTATCGGTGCATCCGGTTTTCCCAGCCGGACAAACGACACATGTCCTGGCTGGGGACGATATCGCAAATCCTGTGGCACTTTTTCGTGACCATGTCGCGAATCCTGGCGATCGCCACCGTAGCCAGCATCTTTCCAAAGTACATGCTGATTGCGTGTTTTGTGCACTCGTTCACCATGACCCTGTGGATATTCTTCTTCGATCGGTCGCCCTTCTGCAGTTCGACTATGCTGCACAGCTTCCTGTTTTCGCTGGTTCTGGGGGTGGTGTTCATCTTCACTTACATCCTGCCAAGAGTGGGTCGGACCTTCTATCGCTACCTTACGTACTACTGCCTATGTGCGGTGGAGAACCTCGTATGTGTCGTGATCTACATCTGTTACGTCCAGAATGTCACCATTAGAGAAACCTACTACCTTCCGCTGCTGGCCGCGGGTCCAATTGTGCCGTTTGTGATCGGGATTCTGTCCATGGTGTGCTACTACAAGAACTTCCATCCCAACATTATGTCGCGGAAGCAGCAGGAAGATGCATCATGTAGTGAGAGTGCCGGAGGCAGTTCGACGGCGGGCGAAGAACGGCCACCGCAAGTGGCGATCAATGGAACGACAAAGGAGGTTTCCGGCGCAAGCAAGTAAGTGGTGACCCACTCGAGCTCGCGCAAGATCTTCATCGGTTGATGAATAGGACAATTTAGTTTAGTTTTACGTAAGTACCAAGCGATCCGTGTGTTGTGTTTTGTTATTGAATTTTCTGTGAATTATCTACAAACCGTGATGAGAAATAATCAGACTGAGACCCAGATGAAATCACTATTTTAGGACCCACTAGATGGTGAAGCTTTATAGTATTATTATGAGTAAATGAAATACATATTTGTATACATATCTTTAGCAGAGCGTTTCCATGCATCCAAACGGCCCTGCTACTGACGATCTTGGGAAACTGAAACAGAACAGTTAAATGTCGTGTCTGAATAAACTGTAGATAAGTACAATATTTATAACCAGAGGTTATACATTATGGGTCTGAGTAAAATTTTGATAAGGTTATGGGCCCAGTAGTCTAGCGCTGTAACCCAAATAACAAGAACTGTAAGAACGCGCAGTTCTATATCTGGAGGGTGAACGAAGGGCATTCGTACAGCGACCACCAGGTTATCCTCTACTGCATAGAGTTTCAACATAGAGCACGAGAACTGGTGAGCGGAATTGGAAGACAAAGGACTTCAACAAGGATATTTTCGTGGAGGCAAGGATCGGTATATTCGCCTCACTCCATTCATATTCACTCCTCTTTGCTGAAGCGAATCGAGAAAGATGCAGCAAACGGATAGTCGTGATCAAACACGCAACTCCATCACCAGTGGGAAGCGATGCGTAAGCTGGTTGACATGGATATTCGTTGCCGATCGTCGCAGTTTGGATCGCAAGCGAATGAATGAATGGCTGGTGAATGGAAAGGATTGGTGAAGAATGCTGGTGAGCGATCGAAGCGGCTATTATCATAACTAGATGAGAATTTCTGCATGTAATGCATACATTTTTAGTGTATTGTTGTTGAAATGCTAGATTAGCAAAGAAAATAATTCGAAAACATCATAAAATCGTATGCACAATATCAATCGTATCACTCACGAATCGCATCACTACTCGATCGCTTGCGATGCGAATGTGGACGAATGAGTAATTTCCAAGTGTGGCTTCCCACCGTTCGCCGGAGTTTGCTGTCGTCGTTGACAAACAAACACACAAACTAAAGCGACGACCATTCGCTGCTGACTGTCTTCGAGTGTGGAAGAAGATGAAAAGTGCAAATCAGGAACCCTGCGTGGAGGCCTGGCATTTAGAGGAAACAGAGTGTACACATTGACGTTCAGCTTCTGCTACCTACCTCAAAGCCAGAAGACGAGTTCAATGAGCACAAAATGCAACCGACAAGGAGTGCTAGGTTGCGTTCAAGGAGGCTAGCTGCCTTTCAATAAGAAATCAAGCGAAGCAAGTCGAACTATTACAAGAAGTTATGCCAGGAAGCTTACGCTAACGCTTTGCGAAATACTTACCGTTTTGTCGGCCTTGCCAAAATTGAAAAGTCCAATGCCGCCAGCGTTATTGTGTCGGACAAGTTGAAGAGTATGAAAAGATGGCTGGAGGGACATCCGATCCGCCATAGGTAGTACCCCGGCTGCAGCACTAGGCTTCGCGACCCCGAATCACAGAAACGACTGGTACGACGGCGAATGTGAACGGTTGAAAAACGAGAAGAATGCAGCATGGGCGAGAATGTTGCAACACCGAACGAGGGCGAATGAGGCACGTTACAAAAAGGCGCGGAACAGGCAGAACTCCGTCTTCCGGATGAAGTAGCGCCAGCAGGAAGAACGAGATCGCGAAGCGATGGCTGTACCGCGCTAAGGACACACGAAAGTTCTACGAGAAGCTGAACCGCTCGCGCAGAGGCTTTGTGCCACGAGCCGACATGTGCCGAGATAATCACGGGAATATTCTCACGAGCGAGCGTGAGGTGGTCGAGAGGTGGCGGCAGCATTACGATGAGCACCTCAATGGTGACGTTGAAAGTACCGAAGGTGGCGTGGTAACAGATCTAGGATTATGTGCACAGGACGAAAGACTTCCGGCTTTCGATGACCTCCAAGAGATTGAGGAGGAGGTTGGCCGGTTGAAAAACAACAAAGCCGCTGGAGCAGATCATCTACCAAGCGAGCTTCTAAAATACGGTGAAGAAGCACTGGTGAGAGCACTACACTGGGTCATTACCAAGATTTGGGAGGAGGAAGTATTACCGGAGGAATGGATGGAAGGTATCGTGTGTCCCATCTACAAAAAGGGCGACAAGTTGGATTGCGAGCACGGTGTGTTTATAGAGAAACTTTAAAACAAAAAAATAAGTAAGTCTGAAATTTTGATCAGTGATGCTTTGGGCCATTCCCTTCAATTTGCTGGGTCGGTTGAAAACATCCATCGGGGGGTCTAGAACAATTTTTGTTTAAGGTTTTTCATGCAAAAACTGTTAAAAGCGCATATTGTAAATTATTGCATCTCCTACAAGTAGCCACAACTTTTTTGTCTTTGAAGATAGAACCATACAATTTTCAGGCGTTTCGAAGTAGTATGCGTAGATGACTGTGTGAAAATTTCATTGAAATATGTTGAATGGTTTTCAAGTAATAGCAAAACTATCAAACGCATATAGCCATAAACCGCATAAACCATATAGCCGAGGCGGTAAACGCACGGGTATTCAGCATGACCATGCTGAGGGTGACGGGTTCGATTCCCGGTCGGTCCAGGATCTTTTCGTAAAGGAAATTTCCTTGACTTCCTTGGGCATAGAGTATCTTCGTGCCTGCCACACGATATTACGCATGCAAAATGGTCATTGGCAGAGGAAGCTCTCAGTTAATAACTGTGGAAGTGCTCATAGAACACTAAGCTGAGAAGCAGGCTTTGTCCCAGTGAGGACGTTACGCCAAGAAGAGAGAGAGATCAAACGCATTCTAAAATACTAAGCTTAGTGGCAAACGATCAACAAAAAATCTATATTTTTTTTATACAATAATACATGAAAAATATTTTATTCTAAACACCTTAAGTCATTATGATGGCGGTACTGTTAAAAATTGTTTTTCAAATGATGAACAATTACATAGTCAAATGCATGAAAAGAAAACACACTGTCATTATGTAACTTTTCACTAAAGTATTAATTATTTATTTCAAGAACGTGGTTTTGCGTATTCATGTACACAAGTACAAGTATGCCTTTATTATGAATCCTATAATAAACACATTTATCATGATTGCTGAGCATGTCGGCCTTCCCTAAAGAAAATATTTTAATGTTATTTGGTAAGCCAAGAAAAGCACTCGACGATTGGGAAACATCTCTGTTTCGAAGAAAAAGTATAGAAACTAAATTATTTTGGAATTAATGTTTACATGCTCAAAATTAAATAGTATTTCACCTTAGTCAATGAATAAAAACAAGTTAACTCTGTTAAAGACCTCATAATAAAATTGAAATTGTGGGTATGAGTCCACATTAAACCAAGACAGGACACAATAACGAGAACTGAAATCAAAACAGAATTCAGTTGGGCAATATTCGATCAAGGGCAACTTTACGGTACTAAACATAGTTTCCGGATTATTCCATGATATTTGACATAGCTGTTGGACCTAAACTTAGGTTTGTCTTTAAATTTAATAGCAATATGATGCTTATTACTTATGCCACCATTTATTAACAAATAACTGATAATAAGTTCTGAAAGAAGAGTTAAAAGAACGGAGTACTTATTGAAAATTTTTCTACATTAGGCATGAAAATTAGGCTGTTCAGCATAAAGCCAAGGAAAAACAATTTGATAACAATGGTTTAAATAGTCTTATCGATTTGCATATGATGTCTCAAAAATATTTTCTGTGGTTTCCTCCATGCATGAGGAAGAGTGATTGATCATTGTTCACTAGTAGAATATTTTCAACATAAATCTATATCTTTCGAAAAATAACAAACAGTTTTTTTGCAATCCACATTATTGCGCCACGCTCTCCTAAAGCATTTCGCTTGCAATTTGATACTTAGATAAGACCTTAATCATTTAAAAAAATGGAAAAAATGAACATGTATACGTCGCAAAACCGCGTTCTTAACAAAAATAATTAATACTTTAGTCAAAAGCTACATAATGGCAATGTGTGTGTTTTCCTTTCATGTATTTGACTATGTAATTGTTCATTATTTGAAAAACAAGTTTTCACAGTACATACCACCATCATAATGACCCAAGGTGTTTAGAATTAAAAATTTTTCATGCATTATTATATAAAAAATATAGATATTTTGTTGGACTTTTGCTACTAAGCTTAGTGTTTTAGAATGCGTTTGATAGTTTTGCTATTATTTGAAAACCATTCAACATATTTTAATATAATTTTCACACAGTCATCTACGCATACTACTTCGAAACGCCTGAAAATTGTATGGTTCTATCCTCAAAGACAAAAAAAATATGAATATTTGTAGGAGATGCAATAATTTACAATATGCGCTTTTAACTGTTTTTGCATGAAAAACCTTAAAAAAAAAATTTTTGTTCTAGACCCCCCGATGAATGTTTTCAACCGACCCAGCAAATTGAAGGGAATGGCCCAAAGTATCACTGGGCAAAATTTCAGACTTACTTATTTTTTTATTATAAAGTTGTTCTACACAACACACCGTGCGAGAACTACCGCGCGATCACACTACTGAGCGCTGCCTACAAGATACTCTCTCAAATTTTATGCCGCCGACTATCACCGATTGCAAGAGAGTTCGTGGGGCAATATCAGGCTGGATTTATGGGTGAACGTTCTACAAAGGACCAGATGTTCGCCATTCCCCAGGTGTTGCAGAAATGCCGCGAATACAACGTGCCCACACATCACTTGTTCATCGATTTCAAATCGATCGACCCCAGCTATGGCAGATTATGCACAAATACGAATTCCCGGATAAACTGATACGATTGATCAAGGGGACGAAGGATCGAGTGATGTGCGTAGTTCGAGTTGTTCGAGGACTAGCAGAGTCTGAACCAGGTTCGGGAGCAAATGAAAAACACGTCTTTACTACTACAAGACTGAACGCAAAGAGAAAGATTTTTATTCAAATTCAACATACAAACAGTACATGAACGCAACCAGGTTGCTGTGATCGTTTTTCATATCAACGACATAAATTCAAACTTGTGTTGCCATTAGCAACCGCACCGTCACGCATGCCATCGCCACCACGTTGATGTTGCACTAGGGTGTGCCACCTCCAACACTCCTCCTCAACATCAACTGTCTCTGTAGTTGGATCGCAGTCGTAAAATTTGTCATAATCCTGACCAGCACAAATCGAATTCTTCACTATCTTGTTATCCACCACCTCCTCGCTGCTGATGACTCTTTCGTCGTGAACCTTGCTTTTACGATGCTTACGGCGACGTTTCCGAGCAGCTACACCTTCGGAATCCATCGACATCGCATGCTTTTTTATCACGTTCAGAGCATACAGTCCGCCAACATTAACAGCAGTCGCGATAACGTCATCCCCGAGAATCAACCGACACTGGTTCGCAACAAACTCAGTTCTTACATTTTTCGTTGCAAGTTTTGAAACCGAAATCAAATTCTCGTTCAGCGTGGGAGCATAAAGAACGTCCGTCAATGTTATCAAAACTCTCTGATTTCGACCGTCTACGCACTCAATCGTACAATCTCCGATGCCACCGGTGCGGATCTTCTCCCCACTCGCGGTCGAAATTACCCGGCAAACACTCGTGTCCAATCTCGAAAACGATTCACGGTTCCTCGCTATGTGCGACGACGCGCCGGAATCAATCACCCACGTGTCCGCGTCACGCGCACCGCTCCTAACCATAAACGTGAACGAATGGTGCTCATTTTCGCGCACTGTTTTAACCTCACTTTTCTTTTTTTCACCTATTTCTTCCAGGAACGCTTTGCAGTTTCGCTTCAAGTGACCTTCCTGTCCGCAGAAGTAGCACGTCACATCCTTCCGACGCATGGTTCCACTCGTCCGTAACACTTGCTCGTCGGTGCTACTTCTTTGCTTCCGATGCTTTTCCGCTTCATCGATGAGCTTTACCTTCACTAAATCGAGAGTCAACTCCTCCTCGTCCCGGGCCTCCAAAGCCGTGGTCAACGGATTGAACGAATTCGGCAACCCACGCAAAATCAACGCGACCTTGAGGCACTCTCTCATTTCGAAGCCAGAGTTCTCAAGCCGGACGTACAACTTTTCGATGTCCGCCAGATACCGCTCCATGTCCTCACCGCACTGATAATTCGGCGCAGTATCATAACGTCCGAGGCCATAAAGTCCCAGGACTTTATGGCGCATTTTTCCGGGGCATAACGTCCGAACTTGCAGATACGCCACGAAGTCCAAGGAAAGAAGGCACATAGGATATTGAGTTCTCGCAGCGCGGTGTCACGAACACTAATGCAAATCTACTGGTTGAAAATATGCCCATTTGATTTTGCCGGGAACAGCTGATTTTTGTTTACTATTTTCCACCAGTAACTAAAGTAGTGCTCGTGTAATGCAACGTGTACGTACACGCAACACCATTAAAAGCAGAAACCACTATTATTGTTGTGCCAGTAGAAGTAAAATGTATTCGGTGAAATGGAAGAACCCACTGAGTGGGTTCTCAACGATATCACTTCATATGATATGCTCTGGAGATGTATACTACGTTCTGAGAAATACAGTTAGTTCATATTTGACCATCGACAATCCTGGGCTTATTTATATCGTCTCCTTGTAAATAGTTTATCTTTAAAATGGCAGATATAACAGTGTCGACGAGGAAGAAATTATGGAATTTGTACTTTGCTTTTCACGACCGTCGGTTTTCGCTGCCTTTGGCGTGATTTTTTAGGTACAAGTTCCATTTGGCGACATGCGTGCTAATTTGCTTTTATTGCTATGTATTCAGGATCGACGATAGGTGTGTACTTTTATTGTGAATTTTGTTTGTGCATTTCACGGCCCCGGGCGATATTTACCTTTTGGCGTGATTTTTTAATGCAGTTGTGATTTGACGATAAGCGTGCTTGTGATTTTTGGCGTGATAATTCAGTGTATTTTTGAAGTGCGTATAATTTGGTGTTTTGTTCGTACTTTTCACGACCGCTGGTCTTTTGCTTTTGGCGTGATTTTTTTTGTTAACCTGTCAATATTTATTTAGTTGGAGTATTTATGTTAACTTTTTTGTACGAACTATGCATGAAAATCTAATATTGCAGTAGAGCGCATTTTATGTTTTTTTTTTTAGCATGGCGTAAAATAAACGCTTTTTATTGCTGATTTTGGCGCTGACCATTTTGGTTTTTAACAATGGCGTATTTTTCTTTTCAATAAGGAGTTTTTTTTTTCAATAGGAAATGTTGGCTTTTATTTGCTCAATTTTTGGACGCCTTTTTTTTTGGAACTTTATTGAATGCCATTTTCATTTTATCCTGCACGTAGCGCAAACAACGCTCACAACGATAATATGGTGATCAACTGTGGCAGACGGGTGGTAAAATTGCCACTACCCGGAATGTGCTTGTGTGCTTTGTTTTTGTTGATTTTTGCATATGATGTTTTGCTTGAGGAAGGAAAAAGAGATGAACAAAAGTGCATTGTGCCTATCACCGTCTTTGCATGATCTTTATCAAGTGATGACAAATAGTGCTGGATGGCTAGTGTTTCGAAGTGTGATGAGCCGGATTCCGGAGTTACAAGAAGGATGGATATCGTATGGTTTGGACGACACAGGAGTGAAGCAAATCCTCTTGCTCCAGTTAATCGAAATCAAGGTTTTCGACTAAATGGCTGGCAAACCAGTGTGGAAGAATGATCGCGAAGGGACACTACCATTCAGCTGGTCGAACATCTATGACGATCCTGACCATCCTGAGCCTGGTGGAGGATCATCACAAATCTAACAACGCCGCCGCAACCTAACCAGTTGAACAGCCACTTACTACACCTAGATCTTGGCTACTAAATCAGAAGTTGGAAGAAGGAGGAATAAGAACATCGACGATTAGGAACCGCAGTTGGACTAACGAACATGATTTAATCTCATAATATTGTAGTGAACTGGATATATATATATACTTATTATGAATAGTTAATTTTCTGAAATTTTCATATACGTTATAAAAAAAATGATTACTGCTAAAACGTAATGTCGGAATAATATTAGATTTTTCTTAAGGAGGAAGGTGTTGTGCCAGTAGAAGTAAAATGTATTCGGTGAAATGGAAGAACCCACTGAGTGGGTTCTCAACGATATCACTTCATATGATATGCTCTGGAGATGTATACTACGTTCTGAGAAATACAGTTAGTTCATATTTGACCATCGACAATCCTGGGCTTATTTATATCGTCTCCTTGTAAATAGTTTATCTTTAAAATGGCAGATATAACAATTATGACGCATCCAAACTTTTGGACGCTATTTCGCAAAAAAACGCGACTTAATGTCCGGGACTGTATGGCCTCGGACGTTGTGACCCGGCCCCTGATAATTCTGGTTCGTAATCTGCTTCAACAACGTTACCTTCTGTCCCAGCGATGCCTTCTGGTGATGGTCCTTCAATGCCGCCCAAGTATCCCTCGCCGTGGTTTTACCTCGAATCAGCCCGTACTGGCTCTCATCCACCGTCAATTGGATCGTGGCCAGCGCTCTTTCGTCTCCTTCAAGCCACGCGTTCGTCACAGGATTCGGGGGAGTTCCGGGGTCGACATACCTCCACATTTGCTCGCGTCGTAGCAGTGCTTGCATCGAAAAGCACCACGCTTCGTAGTTCGTGTTCGTCAGCTTCACGATCCGTGCCCACTCCATCTTCAGACAGCTTCCGGAAAACAGGGAACTTCTAACCTGAGCTGTATTTTCAGGAACGGCTTCTGCTTCTCAATTCGGCGGGTCACACGTGCCGGGCCAATAACCTGTTCGAGGACTAGCAGAGTCTGAACCAGGTTCGGGAGCAAATGAAAAACATATTGGAATGCAAAGGTCTAGGAAACAAGGGCTCGGATTAGAGAGTACAATAAACGCGTGTGATCTCTAGCTTGGAACAAAAACTAACTGAATTTATTTCTCTTTTTAGCTGATACAATGGAAGTAATGGAACTGTCAAACTTAGAAGTGTTGCCATTTCGATACTCTCAGTATCTGCCGAGCCGGGTGGCTCAACACTCCTCCTCAACACTGATTGGTTTGATCCCGATTGCGCTCCGAAGGTTCTTCAGTTTGACTGCTGGGAGCGGTTTCGTAAGCAAATCTGCCTCCATGTGTTCCGAGGGGCAGTATTGCAGTTGTACGACACATTGGTGAACCAAATCCTTTACAAAGTTATACTTAGTGTCGATATGCTTGGATTTTTTCTCGTTCCTGTCTGCTTTAGTCAAGGCGATGCAGCTTTGATTATCTTCCTTCACCGGTATTGGAAAATCAAGCTGCTCCCCTATGTCATCCATCAATTTTCGAATCCATAGTACCTCTTGGAGACACTCAGCCAGTGCAATGTATTCGGCCTCGGTGCTGGAGAGGGCGACACATTTCTGCTTACGACAAGACCAATCAATGACGCCACCGTGAAACTTGAAAAGGAATCCCGAGCTTGATTTGCGATCGGAAATATCGCCCGCCCAGTCTGCGTCGACATAACATTCCAGCTGCTTATTATCCTCGCCGAGGTGACCAAGGCAGAGCTCCAAATCCACGGTATGCTTAAGGTAGCGCAAAAAGCGCTTCGCTTCGTTCCAGTCGGCTACTGTTGGAGCTTGAACACGTCGTCCCAAGATCGAAGTTGCAATCGAAATATCTGGCCTAGTACTCACGGCTACGTACAACAAAGCCCCAATGAGACTCTGATATTGATCAACGGAATCAAGTCTCTCGCTTGCCTCCTCCTTTTGTTGAAGGAAGCCGGGATCCATCGGTACCTTCGATGTTTTGGCGTCTTTCATCCCGAATTTTTCGAACAGCCGACATAGATACGCACGTTGATTGATGCGATACTGTCCGGCCTCTAGACGGACTTGTATGCCGAGAAACAACTTCAAATCTCCCATTACAGTGATCTTGAATTGGCCGTTCAGAGTCTCAACAATATTGGCGAATTCAGTTTCCGTCGAGCAAATAACGATTATATCGTCGACGTAAATCAAAAGGAAAATGTACGTACCTGATGCTTCCAGTATATAAAGGCACGGGTCGGCTTGGGATTGATGGAAACCCATGGCTTTTAGGACGCTGTCAATCCGTTCATTCCAAACACGGGCTGCTTGTTTTAGCCCATACAAGCTGCGCCGCAATCTGCAAACGTCGTTTTGGTTTCCAATCTCATAGCCGGGAGGCTGCCGCATATATATCTCCTCCTGAAGCTGTCCATACAGATATGCGGTTTTTATGTCGATGTGTTTAGCTAACATTTTCCTTGTGCTAGCTAGGGTCAGCATTGCTCTGAATGTTGTTTGTTTCACGACGGGTGCGAATACCAAGTCATAGTCGAGGCCGTATTTTTGACAATACCCCTGCGCAACTAAGCGGGCTTTATAGCGCACGAGCTGGCCATTTTCATCCACTTTGCACTTATAAATCCACTTGCTTCCGATTACCTTGCGATGTTGTGGAAGTTTAACGAGCTCCCACGTTCCATTTTCCTGATGCGACAAAATTTCTTCGTCCATAGCCGACTTCCAATCAGCAGACTGTGGACCATTGATTGCTTCATGAAACGATCGCGGCTCCACCACATTGTGTACTGCCAGACATACTCCATCCGTGTAGCGAGCCGGCGGAACACCAGCTGTTGCTCGCCCTGAGCGACGAACCGGCTGCGGTTGCTCTTCTCTTTCAGGGTCTTCGTCATCGTCTCTCCAAAAGTTGCAATCATAGCCTTCGAAAACTCCACCTGGCCAATCGGCTTCGTCGTCATCCCATCCGTAGAAATCTTCTTCTGATTGTGCATCATCATTTGCGTCCGCTGGTTTTGAAAAATCTTCCAACGGCCACTCGACGCTTCCTGCATCTGCTGGGCGATCTAGTTCCGCTGATCGTGGCTGGATGTCCTCTGACTTTGCTTCCATAAATTCGTCGCTAAACTCCAAAAATCGAACGTCTCGGCTGATCTTGATTTCACCGGTGCGCATATCCAACATCCGATACGCCTTATGTTCAGATGAGTAACCGACAAGAGTCATTTTGACGGCCTTTACGTCCAGCTTTTTGCGTTTTACCGAGGGAATCAAGACGTAACCGGTGCATCCGAATCGCTTCAAGTGGTTCAAATCTGGCTTTCGATTGTACCAGATTTCATATGGAGTTCGATCAACTGCTGCAGATGGTAGGCGGTTCTGCAGATAACAAGCTGTGTTTATCGCTTCAGCCCAAAATCGGTTATCCATTTTTGCGTCCAGCAACAAACAACGGCCCATTTCACTAAGAGAGCGATTCTTCCTCTCTGATACTCCATTTTGTTGTGGAGAGTAAGCCGCCGTGTATTCTGCCTTAATGCCTTCGTCCAAATAGAACCGTCGTAATGCCTTACCCGAATATTCGCCGCCTTGGTCCGATCGGATGATTTGAGGCTTCCGACCAAACTGAGTTTCAACCATTCGAACGAATTCTCGGATCCTCTGTTCCACGTCAGATTTCTCCTTCAAAAAGAAGACATGGGTGTAGCGGCTGTGATCATCGATCATTGTCATGTAGTAACGACAACCTCCTTGCGTGACCACATCCATCGGGCCGCATACGTCCGTGTGGATGATGTCCAATATATTTTTCGACGTTTTTTCCGCAGCTTTCGGGAACGAAGGGCGCGACATTTTTCCTTCAATACAGCACTCGCATGTCGTGCGAATGCCGCAATCCACTACGTTGATTCCTTTTACCAAACTGTTCCGCTTGAGCTCTTCCAACACTGCAGGATCGCGATGGCCCAACCGTCGGTGCCACGAGTGTTGGCAATTTTTCGAATGCCGCTTGCTTTCTACTTTTAGCACTTTTTCACCAAACATTCGCAGCCAGTACATGTCCCCGATTTTATCACCGATAGCAACGACGGTATTCGCGTACACCAATTTACATCCGGTTTTATCGAACTCGGCACGAACGTTTTTAGATGTTAGCTTGCTTATCGAAATCATGTTGCTTTCGAGTGTAGGAACGTATAGCACACCTTGCAACGTGAGCTTAATCAGTTCACCGGAATCGTTCACACATTCAATCAGGCAGTCGCCGGTGCCTTCAACACGAATTTCATTGCCGTCCGCGACAGTTACACTCGAACGCGAGTTTTCAAATCGAGAAAAAACTGATCTGTTACTGCACATATGTGACGTGGCACCCGAGTCAATCAACCACGAATGCGAACGTGGACGGTTGTTGACATTTCCACGCACCATAAACGTAAACGATCGAAAGTCGGTTTCGCGCACTTGTCTCACTTTCTGCTCCGCTTTCGGCAGATTCTTCTTTTTCCCGCTTGCATTTTCTGAACTGCTCTTCTGCATCAGAAAGTCTTTGCAGTTCCACTTTTTGTGGCCAGCTTTTCCGCAAAAATAACAAACAACTGGCTTCACTTCACTGCTTGCTTTCAGCACCCTCTCTTCCGACGTTTTCTCACCGTACAGCTTCTCACTCTCATCGATCAACTTTGATTTAACGAGTTCCATTGTGAGTTCCGCATCTGAGCGGCTTTCCAATGCGGTGGTGAGTGCGTCGAAAGCTTTTGGGAGACTTCGCAGTATCATTGCCACCTGCATGTACTGTGAAAGCTTCTCTCCGCAGTTCTCCAAACGCGAGTACATTTCCTCCATTTCGTAAAGAAACTCTTCCATGCTTTCGCCTTCCTTATAATTCGCACTGCAAATTTCCTTCAACAAGGACACCTTTCCCGTAAGTGTCGCCTTTTGATGATGAGCTTTCAATGCGTCCCACGTGGTTTTTGCAGTAGTCTTCGCCATGATGAGATTGTGCTGATTGTCCTCCACAAGCAATGCAATGGTTGCTCTTGCTTTGGAGTCGCCATCTTGCCACTCTGGTGTAACCGGATTCGGAGCAACTCCCGGATCAACATAACACCACGTTCCCTCGCGCCGCATTAACATTTGCACTTTAAACGACCACGACCGGTAATTCCGATTGTTCAATCGGATCACGTTAACCTTCGAGATGTCCATCGTTCTAAAAACTACACTCTCCTGTTCCTCTTGGCCCCAAGGCTGAGCACATAACCTATTGGAATGCAAAGGTCTAGGAAACAAGGGCTCGGATTAGAGAGTACAATAAACGCGTGTGATTTCTCTTTTTAGCTGATACAATGGAAGTAATGGAACTGTCAAACTGAGAAGTGTTGCCATTTCGATACTCTCAGTATCTGCCGAGCCGGGTGGCTCAACAAAACACGTCTTTACTACTACAAGACTGAACGCAAAGAGAAAGATTTTTATTCAAATTCAACATACAAACAGTACATGAACGCAACCAGGTTGCTGTGATCGTTTTTCATATCAACGACATAAATTCAAACTTGTGTTGCCATTAGCAACCGCACCGTCACGCATGCCATCGCCACCACGTTGATGTTGCACTAGGGTGTGCCACCTCCAACACGAGTATCAGGGACACTCTCGAGTCCCTTCGAATCTCGCAGAGGGTTATGGCAAAGTGATGGTCTTTCGTGCTTGCTGTTCAACATTGCTTTACAGGATGTAATAAGGAGAGCGGGAATAAACACGAGTGGAACGATTTTCACGATGTCGGTTCATCTGCTTGGTTTCGCTGATGATGTTGATATTGGAGCTCGTAAATTTGAGACGTACATCCGACTAAAGAGTGAAGTCAGGCGAATCGGATTACTCATTCATGTGTCGAAGACAAAATACATGATGGCAAAGGGCTCCAGGGAGGAATCAACGCGCCCGCCACCCCGAATTTCTATCGACGGTTTTGAAATCAAGGCGGTTGAAGAATTCATGTACTTGGGCTCAATGGTGACCGCCGACAACGACACCAGCAGAGACATTCAGAGGTGCATTGTGGCAGGAAATCGTGCTTACTTTGGATTCCACTCCGCAGAACTCTACGATCGAATAAAGTTCGCCGTTACACGAAGTTAACTATCTATAAAACGCTGATTAGACCGATAGTCTGTGCCGGTAGTCCTCTATGGGCACGAAGGATGGACTCTGCGTGCAGAGAACCCAACGCGCCCTTGGAGTTTTCGAACGGAAGGTGTTGCCATCTACGTACTATCTACGGCGGAGTGCAGATGGAAGACGGGACTTAGAGAAGGCGAATGAACCACGAGCTGCATCAGCTGCTGAGAGAACCAACCATCGTCCATACCGCGAAAATCGGGAGGCTACGGTGGGTGGGTCACGTCATCAGGATGTCGGATAGCAACCCGACTAAAGTGGTTCTCGAGAGTCATCCGACCGGTACAAGAAAATGTGGTGCGCAGCGAGCTTGGGGGTCGATCAAGTGGAGGACGATCTGCGAACCCTTCGCAGAGTGCGGAACTGGAGACACACAGCAGCCATGGACCGAATAGAATGGAGACGACTCCTATGTACATCAGAGGACACTCAGGCCTTAGTCTGACCGGTAAGGTAAGTATGATACATTTCTAAGGATTTTCTGGGTTACCGTAAATATTCGTCCCGATGTATGAAGCAAAGTTAGCGTTGCACCGCAGCGCAAGTTAAACAAGAGTCTACGACTTGATTACCCCTATTAATCATAACACATGTTCTGTAGAGTTTTCACACATCAATCCTAGTCGAATCTGTACAAAAATGCAATTCATTTGCAATGCATTTGCACAGAAAGCTTTGTTTTCGCTTATCTACTCAAAAAAAAAATACAACACGGCGTAGAAAGCAAACGAGAGAATATAACTGAACGCTCTTCGTGATTAGTGAAAGACGAGTTAAACTTAGCTCGCTCACTCCCACATATCAACGATTATAGGAGAAGTTAGGGTGGCTTGCGCTACATCTTGCAAAAGAGTTTTCTGTTGGTTGATACGTTTGTAAAGTAGATTAACAGACAAACAGACGTCTCATTCTACTCACTTCCCATCGTTTCTCTTTTTAACAAATAATTCAAATATATTGTTCGCAAATCGCTCGCTCACGGCGCTCGCATCGTTTTCGCTCCTGTTTGACGTTTGCTCACTAGCTCCATCTACTCAGCAAGTTTGTGCAACACAAAATAATTAGCATTGGGCGATTGTGTATTCGTGATCAGTGATGGAAACAGTGAGGAATGCAGCTGAGCAGACACAAGCGCAAAGCTATCCTACTCGTGAACAACAGAAGCCAGAATAAATTCGCACTTCCTTCACTCGCGAGTTAACGAAGCTGGTCGCACTCGTGATTGATTCGCGAAGCAGCTCTGAACATTTTTCAATTTTGTGAAAAAAACGAATTTACACGGCCGACAAATTTACTTTTCAGGAACAATAAAGCACAAAACACTACTACCTGATGGATAATTACTTGTTTTGCTATTAAAACCGCACTAAAATGCAATTCCCGCAGCTCCACTTGTTCTTCGCGAATAAAAATTCATGAGTGTTTTTGTTTTGCTTCATACTCGTGAAGCAAGCGGGTGCGAATAAACTCACACACGGCTTACTCTCGGCACCGTGAGTAAACCGTTTGTTGGTTTTACACTCGCGAGTTGATTCACGATGAGAGTGTTTCCATCTCTGTTCGTGATGATGATTTTAATCGCAATTTGTTCCAAGTGATACGTCTCTTTGTCTGTGGTAGATTCATAATGTAGAGGCAAAAAACTGACTTCAATAGCAATAGGTTTTGTACAACTAACATTTGTATTGAAAATACTAACTTCTAGATTTCATACTACATTGTGATATATGAAAAATCAGCCCCTTTCTCAAACTTAACCGGGGAATTTAATCCTGACACCCCTATCGACGCAGTAGACTGCTTTTCCCGTTCAACCAATATCATCCTCTTTACATCACATCAACCTGTATTAAAGTCCTAGGTGGATAGGTGGCGATGAGCAGCGCCTACTTAGAAGCTTCCCATCGTCGTCTACACTCACAGCTAGGCCGTCTCACAGTCGTCGTCTCAGCGCTCTGCTACTGGCTATTATCAGTCTTGAACGGGAATCGACGAATGTTAGACGTATCGGCTAGGAACGATTCGATATTTTCGGTTATTGTGCCTACTAATTGGAAGTGACACGCGCTTAAAATAAATCAAGTGATAATTAGTTCCAATTCGTGAACCGTTCTAGTTTCGGTGCATACTATAGGTTCGATGATTATACGCGGCTAAAGATAGCTCGGCAGATCCAGTTTTATCACACTGCGGTAACTATAGGCGTATGTGTATTTGTATGGGCATTCCCACGCGTATACCGTACGTACAGCATGTTGAGCGAGCGTGCAATCTTGCTTCACCGCGTAGACTTGTTTTCATCCAAGCAACACTAATATTAAGCAAGTGCGATTGAAACAACCGTATCGTATACCGAACGATGTGTTCGTGTGTGGAGTGGATTAACATTCAAAATATTTGTCAAAGTGGCTTAGCCAATTTCTTCTGATATTGTTGTTAGTATTGCGCTGGTGCCGTCTTCTACGTAAGACTATTTGCATTTCCCCAAAAGGCGTCAGATTCGAGCGAACTACGTTGTCATCAGAAGTTCCCTCATACGAGGATTACAGGACGGCCGTATCGGTTTCAGTGTTTATCTGCGACAATATTTGCTCAGAGAAGTGATAAGTTAGAACTTCTTTTTCCGGGTGTGAATGAAACGTGTATCCGCTGATAACATATTACAAGGCGTTCCCGTGTAAATCATCTAAATTAAGTCAACAAAATCTTCTTCGTGGCAAGATTTACACGTAGGTTGTTCAGCGCCAAAGTTGAACTAGGAAAAGTGTCTTATCTCGCGGGGCGATTGTTTGGGGAGAAACTATCGCCGCCATGAAGGTGCACGGTTGCGTATAATGCACCAACCCAGCAGAGTGCATCCACCGATTGTTCAGTGATGCAGCGATCCAGTTTAGTGCGCTGGTCCTATGTGGTGAACTGTGTGAATTAGCTCTTAGGTAGCAATCAGCGACAACCTAGAAGAAGTTTCAATTATAACAAACGTGACTGAAAATGGTAAGTACTTAATTGATTAAGTTATTGTCATCAATCATATTTATCTATCACAAATCACACCATGGTCTTCACATTTATTTTGCATTTACAAGTTCGGTAACTCTTTCAAACTGGTCTTGAAGTGTGTGTAAACCATAAAATGAGTGATTAGTATTTTAATCGAAAAGGTTAAGCTTGTTACAGAATACAATGGAACCCTACAAATGCTATATTATGTTTATCGCTTCGGACTCACTTTGGGCGCTATATAACGAACATAACCTAAGGAACAATCACTCATTTAACTAACGTCGCAACGACAATTTTATTCGACATTATATTGAACAACAATTTAACAATATGCAATCACAGCTTGTAATCAGGCGTTATTAAAGCAAAACTGGAGAATTTATTAAGGAATATTCTCGGCTAGCGCGACACTAGCTTTACTATCTTTAGAAACCTTAGTTATATCAGCACCTAATTAAACTTCTATTCAGCTATAATGACCTGTTGAAAACAAAAATAAATTTATATGCAGATACAATTTTGCTGATCCAGTTTCATTTTTTTCTCATCTAAACATATTTATAACATACCAACTTTTCTAAAAGTTTCCTCAATTTGGGATTTGAACTCGTGATCTCTGAATCGTCCGTCGAATACCTTACCATCTACGCCATCCTGGAATTGGGAAAAGGGTCGCTCAGAGCGAAACATCTTCTCAAAGCAGTGAAACACATATGGATGGTTTGAAAAGTTTTGTTAAAAAAAATAATAATTAACGCTACAAACTTTGAAATTGCTACGAAAATTAGCAAATAATATTTTTTTTTTTGCATCAGTGTGCAACAAATGTCATCTTAAATTTAATACTGAAAAACTGCTTTATTACCAGCATTTGAGCTTGTTGTTTAATTGAAGGGTGATGATCGAACAAATAAACCAGAAATTCGTTTATGTAGCTTCCTATTAAACTATTATTGAACTTAGCCATAATAGCTGAAGTAATATAAATCAAAAGCATTTGTTCGACTTATATAAACAACAATAATCAGCTATTGGAAACTGTGGAATATAAGTTAAGTGCCGAATATTCTATTATGGCTTATTTACAATGTAAATAACATCATTTCGGCATATTATTCCACATACGTTTTTATTCAACTAAGATTGTTATAAACAAGCAATAATGCAGCATGCATGCTTATTTATGACTTCGAATTGTTACTTGGGAAAATAGTACCCTACAATTTTTTTTATCTTTACCTTTGGGTCATCTTGAACCGAACACTACAAATGCACGCTGAAACACAACTTCACAAGTCGACAGCATATCAACTTGCCCTCTTACCCTATTGGATAACAAATTTTCTTTCACTGAAGTACGAGGTTTCATTTATTTTTTGACAGAGTTTACTGGAAAACCGGGAATCCTCAGGAAATTTTATTTATCAGGGAAAGACCGGGAATACTCAGGAAAATTTCACACTGATAAAAAAGTAAAACATGAAAACCAAGTACTAAACTTCACTACTTGTAGATCTACTCAGCAGTATAGTCCACAAAGTTTACTACAATGTTGGTATGAATCTGGTAGTTGAAATAAATCTAGAAATAGGGACAATAGGGTATGTGTGCTATCAATAATCCCATGTTCTCATATTCATCCTATTCGAAAACAAACGATTACGGCACCAATTGATTCCGTTCTTTTTGTTTTCATCGGTGCTCACTTCTAACAAAAATACAAAAATAAAAAAAAACAAAATAAACAGTGCTTCAATCCTTTGTTTTTCGTAGGATGAAAATGGGAGCCACATGCTCAATAAGGGAACGAATACCCTACCAGAAATACCGTCAATGACTTTTTTCCAGAAATTCTGTCAGGGTCCTGTAACTATTTTAGAAATACCTCTTGCAAAACCTCCTGGGATTTCTCATAGGATTCCTTCCGGAGATTTTTCCGGATCCCTGCCTACTGACATTTTTCAAGATTCGGACATTTTTTTCCTTGAGAATTTTCCGAAATTCCTGAATTTCTACCGATTTCTACTGGAGTTTTTCACAAGGATTTTTTTTTTTTTAATTTCTTCTAGAGGTTTTTTTTGGTAAGTTCCTCCTGCGTTTTGCCCAAAGATTTTTTTGCGGGATTTCTTCCGAAACCTAAAGCCTGTATCTGCAATAATCGGGACACAGAAGTACGACTGTAGCTCTGTAATGAATCTATAAAATTCGCTCAATAATTGACTAAGAACTCTTTGGTATATGTTTATTATTGGTGCAAAATTTCATAAAAATCAATGCATTACTTTTAACTATGGATGAAAATCAAACAGACGTGGTTTTAAGCATTTTGTGCAATCATGACAAATTTTCATTCGCATAATAGATGATTCTTTTACGCTAATGTTCAAAATTCTGTGATGATAATTATGAAATTTCGTTAGCACTTATGATACTTATAGAGACACTTTCTTACAAAATTTCATCAACTTTGATCAATTGGTTTGAAAGCTACTGGTGTTGATAGGGGTGAGTGTTAGTGAAAATGTTTCGTGTTTTTCATGTGCGATGTTTGCCTATTCATAACTTTTGAATTTCTCTGTCAATTTTTATGAAATTTTCACAGAAGGTAGTTGTTTATGTGTATATTATGTCTGCAAAATTTGATGATTATTTGTATAGTACTTTCAATAGTACAATCGAAATGATGAAGGGTTTTGACTAATTGCTGTCTGAGGGGCTAAAAATCACGTTCCCAATACCTTTTTCCCAATGTCTTTTTTTTTTATAACATTGTTGAGGGTGTTTCGATTTTTTGAAATTTTGTCTATGCAACAAATGTAGATAGAGATGTTTGTGTTCAAAAGCAAAACTAGGGGTTGTACAAAATTCAAAAGCGCACATTCTACTATTTCATTGCTACAACAAAAAGTACTGCACCGATTCACATGAAATTTTGTAGGTAAAAAAAATGAACACATCTTAAGATGCTATAAGGCCAAATTTGAGCAATTTAAATGTATCTATTGCAGAGTTACAGCTCTATTTCTGTGTCCCGATTATTGCGGATACAGAGTTTACACAAGACTCTCGAAAGATACATCGCAGGTGTTTTCACACTAAAATTTTCTCCTAAAGTTTTTTTCGGAATTATTCTTGAAGATTTTTCGCGATTCCTTCCAGTGTTTCTCATGATGGAACTTCTCAAGTAGGCCTTCCCGGGATTTCTTCCAAAGTTACTGCAAGAGTTATTTATGGGATTTCTTCTAGAGCTCCTGCAAGGATTTCTTAAGGAGTTTATGATGAATTTTCTGCCGGAGCTCCTTCCAGGATTTTTTTCCTGCAATTTGTTGAAGAAATTTTCGTAAGTTTTCTTCAGCTTTGGATTTCTACAGGTGTTTCAGCTGGAATAATCCCTAAAGATTCTTGCGGGATGTTTTTAAAAGTTTCATCTGAGATTCCTCTCGGAGTTTCTCCCGGTACTTCTCTCAGAAAATTCCTTCCGGCGTTGGTCCTGGTATATCTCAGAGATTTTTCTGAATTTATCCTGGGCTTTCTCTTATGTTTTTTTAGTGTCTTTTTGGATTTCTGCAGAAGCTATTTCTCATAGAGTTCTTAACATGATTTTTTACAGGGCTTTTTCCAGGCTTTTCCTCGTAGTTGTTCACCGCACTTCTTGCAGTGATCCACATGAGATTTTTTTACCGATTTTATCGAAATCATTCCCTAATTTTCAGGAATAATTGCTCCAGGAGTTTTTCTCGGAATGTCTCCAGTGATAACTAACAAAATTCCTTGTGAGAATTTCCCGGAGAATAAACCCCTCAATGATCTATTGGTTTTAGAGAACCAGCCTAAAGTCCAGTTTTGTGTTCGAAAGGAATCGCTCAAGAAACTTCTTGACCAATTCCTGGCAGAAACTTTCCACGGTGACTGCCATTTGAACTGTCGTTTCTTCGCAACTGCGTACTGTGATCGAAGAAAAACGGTTTCTTGGGCGATTCAGGCAAGGAATTCCCAATGCATCAAGATAGGCCGAAAAATTCCTTTTGAACTGCAAACAGCCCTTAAGGCTAAAAATCTCTTTAATAAAGACATCTATCTATGATCTATTGGAAAGAACTCGAAAGGTACGTTGAAAACACGCTTAACAATTAAGAATTCACTTAAAAAATATCAAAAATATAAATTGGGTCACTGAAACCCTTCAAATGTGATGGTATGCAAGAGGACATACACTTCACAGTCGTATACACGAATACTTGCACAAATCATGGATGGAGTTGCAAAGATGAGTATATCCATTATCATTGCAGATGTCGCTACTATCTACAATAAAAAGACTCACTCATTTCCACACACCTGGCCAAGTCCTTGCAAGCATTTTTATTAATCTTATCATCAGCTTCGAAAGCGTCCAGAACTGAAACGGCTTCCAATAGATGATTGGATGATGAAAATAGCGAGTAGTCAAAAGATGTATGGACATATAACAGGAAAGATCTCACCAATATCCGTCTCGTCGGACGATCGCACTCTCGCTTTGTGATCTTTCTATTCCTTCTGAAGCACTCGGAGCAGCATAGCTCAGGAAATTCACCTAGTGCTGATTTGTTGTGATGCGCCTGGAATGGCACTGGCGATGATTTCGGAATCCTCGACGATGCGATCCGTCAATCCGGTGAACAACCAATTGCACCACAAACAGCAGGCACTACCTTTCACTGATAACTAATTTTATTGAAAAAAACTCAAGAGGTAGTTTGGAAAAATTTAAAAGAAAAACTGAAAAATTCTGGGTGTAATCTCGGCAGGAAATTTAGGAAAGAACCCTGACAACCTCTAACAGAAATCCTGGGAGGAACTTCCTGCGAAATCCCGTGAGGATGTCCAAGAAAAACATAGAAAATTCTTAAGGAAAAATCCTTGGAAGAACTTCTGCAAGAACCTAGCAAAAATCTTGAGAGAAACTGTTCCAAAGGAGTCCAGTGTGAAACTTGGGAAAACCTCTGAAAAAAAAAGCCGGAAGGTACCCCAGTACCGTGAAAAACTCCTGCAGAAATTCTGGGAGATACTCTGCTAGGAATCCCAAGAACAACTCTCAGGAATCCCGAAAGAACACCGAAAAAATCTCTAAAGTATACATAGAATTAGCCAGAATATTCAATCACCAGTTCTTTTTAAATGTCGATATGCTATCGGAGAACTGAGAAACGGATTTCTCCAGGCTGAAAATGTATTCTTACATATATCATAGGCCTCATATTATTTCTGTTGGAAAATCTGATAGGGTAGAAGCATCAGTTTTGGCCAGTCGGGTGTTTTGGCCATAGTGCGTTATTGAGCCTGTTGCGATCTAAACCAGAAAAAAAAATTAATTGGAGACCCTAATATAATATAAGGTGTGAAAACCATAGAATTTGATGAAGGAATAAAATATTTTCCTTAAGAAATCAGCTCCCATATGTCTGTTTTGGCCAGGGTGCTTCTAATTTGGCCACTCCCATAAGAAATACACGTGATGTGCCAAAATAGAAATCAAAGTTGAGAATATGGACAAAACTAGCGCAGTGCTTCTAATTTTGGCCAGTGTCACTTTTAACGCAAAAATCAAGTACCTATATGTTGATTTCTGCATTTTTCCTATAAAGTATAGATTGAAACCTTTCATTTGACACTTAGGAAGTTTTTATAGGATTATTGGTTATTTTTATAAAAATGATTTCCCCTAGACTGGCCAAAACCGGTGCCCGCACCCTATTATTTTTTTTTTAAGATTGAACAATGCGAAACAATTCTACCTGCAACGGTGTATCTGAGACGAGCCCACCCAAAAGCGATGGCAAAAATAAAACTAATTTAGCGCGGTTGCAGTAGGTTGATATCGGTTTGCTAAATTGTTGTGCAAACACGGCAGACGATAATAGGCGAATTACTGTCCGTTTTGCAAACATGATGGTTCACAAGCAACGACAACAACCCACAATGCGGTGTGTGTATGATACTATCTCTCTATATTAGGCTATCGTTAGACTGCAAATTGATGTAAATTTATGGCTTTGTTCGTCTTTCCTTTCTTCTTGAAACAGATGTTCGTCCACCTGAAGCACACATTGCTGGTAGTTCTAGCGGTTATGGCAGTTGCCATAGACTGCCGAATAGTGGCCGACCATCCTGGCTCGAACTCACTTACAACTGAATCCGTCGTAACAACGCCAGTCGCCGCCGTCCCTGCCGTTGATTCAGATTCCGCCGGTAATCCAGTAAATCCAATCGCCAGCAGTACTTCGACTACCGTCCCTAGTACAACGACTACGACCTCCACAACCACTACCGAGCCATCTACGACCCCGTCCACGTCCACATCTACCACAACAACCACCACCACCACGGAATCGACGACGACCTCCACAACAACGACCAGCACTTCAACGACGACCGTCCCAACGACCACAACCACCCTAATTCCGCCCACCAACGAACTCGGTTGTTACAACGCCGCGCCGGAACTGTGCCACAACCGGACCAGCGAGTGCGAATGCAGTCCGGATCCGATCATACCGGGGGCCATGTACTGCTGTAACGTGACCGACATCAATAAGGCCATTGCTTGCGCTTCCAACGGTGGCGGATCGGAAGCTGGCGGGACTTCCTGGCGGTACATCCACATGCGGAACGTCACCGTCCGGGAACTGGTGCTGAACGTGTCCAACCGGTACATCAAGACCCTGCTGTCGGTTTCGTTTACCGACGGTTCGATCCAGAAGATTAGCACCTCGTTTACGCGGTTTTCGTCGCCGGTGTGTTTCAACATTTCCAACAACAACATTAGCGAGATAGAACCGAGGGCGTTGAAGGAGCTGCGGAATCTCAAATCGTTGGACATTTCGCACAACAATCTGTCGACGATCCCGTCGATGGGCGCCAATCTGACGCTGGATATAAGGTAGGGCTCATTTTATCACTCATTCGTTTATGTTGTTCTGAGGTTCATCCTTTGCCATTACACAACGTTTTCCTAAATATCGTCCAAGATTGTCCTTAGTTCTCGTCGCTGTTGTTTACGCTTGCTCGAAGCTATTGACGAGTTATTTGACATCATCTTCGACAATGCCATAATCGCAATGCTTGCATATTCCACGCGGCTACCGAAGTTCATCTTGTCATCGATCATAACTCCCAGTTGTTTTAGTGAGTGCTTGGGGTTGACCGTGCTCCCGCTGGTGATCACTGCTTGTTGTGACTTGCAGTCCTGAGGTACCCTCGTGGTGATGTCGTAATTGTTCTCTCATTCCTATCGTAAAGGAGCACACTGTAGCTCTCTTGTATCCATCCGGCATAGGCTATCCAGGACTCCTTAGTAGTGTGGTAAGGCGCTCTCGATGGTGTCTAGCGTGATAACTTTACCTTACCTTACTAAGGCAGACTAAGGCCTGAGTGTCCTCCGCTGTATATAGGAGTCGTCTCCATGCTACTCGGTCCTTGGCTGTGTGTCTCCAGTTCCAGGTCCGCAAGCGTCCTCCACTTGATCGACCCACCTAACTCGCTGCGCTCCACGTCTTCTTGTATCGGTCGGATGACTCTCGAGAACCATTTTAGTCGGGTTGCTATCCGACATCCTGATGACGTGACCCGTCTACCGTAGCCCCTGGTTTTCGCGGTGTGGACAATGTTTGATTCACTCAGCAGCTGATGCAGTTCGTGGTTCATTCGCCTTCTTCAAGTCCCGTCTTCGATCTGCACTTCGCCGTAGATGGTACGCAACACCTTCGGTTCGAAAACTACAAAGGGCGCGTTGGTCCTCTGTACGTAGAGTCAATGCTTTGTACCCTTAGATGACTACCCGCCTAGAGTTTTGTAGATAGTTAACTTCGTGTGACGGCGAACTTAGAGTCCAAAGTAAGCTCGATTTCCTGCTACAATGCGTTTCTGATTTTTTTCTGCTGGAATCGATGTCGGCGGTCATCAATCAGTGAGCCCAAGTACACGAACTCTTCAATTACCTTGATTTTATTACCGTCAATACAAAATTCTGGATGGCGGGCACTGTGATTCCTCCCTGGAGCCCTTCGCCATCATTTACTTTGTCTTCGACATATTAATGGCTAATCCGATTCGCCTGACTTCATTCTTCAGTCGGATGTACGTTTCCGTCATCGTCTCAAATTTGCGAGCTATAATATCAATATCATCAGCGAAATCAAGCAGCTGAACGGGCTTCGTGAAAATTGTTCTACTCGTGTTTATCTCCGCTATCCTAATTACACCCTCTAAAACAATGTTGAACCTAGGGGCAAGACACTGTGCAAGCGGGAGCAACTCTGACAGATTCTGAGTTACTCTTTTTATCGATGATCGACGAAAATTGTAGAAAGACATACCTAAAACTGCAATTTTCATTCAACATACGCAACATTTTGCAGTTTGACATTGGTGCCAGATCACACTCCCATTTATCACATAAATGGGAGAAATTTTGAGGAACTGTGAGGAATTCTGAACAACACCTCGAACACAGATTTGCTCTCGTTAGATCTGTCTTGCCCCTAGTGTTGAACAGCAAGCACGAAAGACCATCACCTTGCCGTAACCCTCTGCGAGATTCGAAGGGACTCGAGAGTGTCCCTAATATTGTGCGTTTAGCACTAAATTGATTTCCGAAAAAACTTCATTGACTTCCGCTGCCTTTCCTATGCGTTAAACATAACGTCGGAAGTAGTGCGCTGTATAGAAAATCAGATTTACTGTACAGCGCACTACTTCCGACGTTATGTTTAACGCATAGGAAAGGCAGCGGAAGTCAATAAAGTTTTTTCGGAAATCAATTTAGTGCTAAACGCACAATACTCGAACTACGCACATCACTCGATCCATCGTCGCCTTGATCAATCGTATCAGTTTATCCGAGAATCCGTATTCGTGAATAATCTGCCATAGCTGTTCTCGATCGATTGTATCATACGCCGATTTGAAATCGCTGAACAAGTGATGTGTGGGCACGTTGTATTCGCGGCATTTCTGCAACACCTGGCGGATGGCGAACATCTGGTCTGTTGTAGCGTGTTCACACATAAATCCAGCCTGATATTGCCCCACGAACTCTCTTGCAATCGGTGATAGCCGGCGGCATAAAATTTGAGAGAGTATCTTGTAGGCAGCGCTCAGTAGTGTGATCGCGCGATAGTTCCCGCAATCCAACTTGTCGCCCTTTTTGTAGATGCGACACACGATACCTTCCATCCATTCCTCCGGTAATACTTCCTCCTCCCCAATCTTGGCAATGACACAGTGTAGTGCTCTCACCAGTGCGTATTTTTGGGGCTCGCTTGGTAGTTGATCTGCTCGAGCGGCTTTGTTGTTTGTTGTTCAACCGGCCAACTTCCTCCTCAATCTCTTGGAGGTTAGGGGCTGAAAATCTTTCTTCCTGTGCACGTACTCCTAGATCTGTTACCACGCCACCTTCGGTGCTTGCATTGAGGTGCTCATCGTAATGCTGCCGCAACCTCTCGACCACCCCTCTCGCTCATGAGAAGATTTCCGTGATTGTCTCGGCACATGTCGGCTTGTGGCATGAAGCCTCTGCACGATCGGTTCAGCTTCTCGTAGAGCTTCCGTGTGTGCTTAGCGCGGTACAGCTCTTCCATCGCTTCGCGTTCTCGTTCTTCCTGCTGGCGCTTCTTCCTTCGGAAGACTGAGTTCTACCTGTTCCGTGCTTGTCTATAACGTGCCTCATTCGCCCTCGTACGGTGTTGCAACTGTTCTCATTCGCCGTCGTACCAGTCGTTTCTGTGATTCGGAGCGCGAGGCCTAGTGCTGCAGCCGAGGTCCTACCTATGGCGGATCGGATTTCCCCAGCCATCTTCAAGTCTAGCTACGCCAAGCTGCTCTTTGGTTGGTAGAGCCACTGCTAGCTGCTACGCGTAGTCTTGAGCCACTTCTACGTTACGCAGCAGCTCGATGTTGAGCAGCGGCGTTCGACCTCGACGCGTGGTGATAACTGTCGAAAGTTTTGAGCGCATGCATACAGCTACTAAGTGTTGATCCGAGAATAATTTACCGTCGATTAGCACGTGGTCGATTTGGTTGTCTGTTTGGTGGTCGGGTGATCTCCAGGTGGCTTTGTGAATATCTTCGCGGGGGAAGAAAGTGCTTCGGATTATTATACCATGAGAGGCTGCAAAGTTTACGCATCGCTGGCCGTTATCATTCGTCAGCTCACCGGTCTGTACATTTCTTCCCTTCATTCCTGCACCTGCGCGTTCATGTCGACGACGACGATTTTCACGTTACGCGGCGAGCAACCATCGTATGTTTGCTCTAACTGCTCGTAGAACGCTTCTTTCTCGTCATCAGGTCTCTCTTCGTGTGGACAGTGCACATTGATGATGCTGTATTGCCCATGATCGCATATCAGTCCCATCTTTGCTGGGTTCCCTATTCATATGGGACAATTATGCGATCATAGGCAGTGTAGTTGAAGAAACGGCCCTTAACTCTCAACATGCATCGTTGCATTGATCGGGTGCCACCCGATCACATGTTGTCGCATCTTTCCCAACACTAGAAATCCTGTTCCCAGCAGTTCATTGATGGTGCCACAGCTTTGGTAGAAGATAACCGCTCCATGCCCGCTTTTCCACACTTTCGTCCAGTCCAACAAAGTTCCTGCAACGCTACGATGTCAAAGTTGCGGGGATGTAATTCATCATAGATTATCCTGGTACATCCTGCGAAACCTAATGACTGGCAATTCCATGTTCCAATTTTTTCGTCGCGTGGGTCTTTGCCGATTGTATCGAGTCGTATTTTCTTCTGTGCACCTTCTCGCCAAGGACATCTTGAGCAAGTGCCCAGCAAGTGCTGTTTTCTCAGCTCAGAAGCGTGCGATCAAGGAATGATGTAGGGTAGCGAGCTACCAGGGCAGTGGCCTGTATTTCGCTATAACACAGTCAATTCCAAACCAATTGACTTGAAATTTTGTTCTCGGCTAAATACTATACCACGTTTCAAATATTGTGTCAATTGGTTCAAAATTGGCTGAGTTATAACAGAAAAGTGTTCAAAATAGGATTAAGTATGGACGGCTTTTGGTTTTAGATAAAACCAGAAGGCAAAAGTTGTCCATACATCGTTCCTTGATAGCCAGATTCTGTGCTCAGAAAACATCAAGTGTACAGACAAACAGACGTAACATCTAGAACAAATTCCTTAAAAATTCATCGCTTAGCTACACTAGCCCCAGCTGGTGACGGTATTGCACGAAGCACTGAGCCTCGTAATATCGGCAACAGAAGGCGCTAGTGTGAAACGTCAAACGCGAACAAAAACGATGCGCGCGCCTCTAGTTCTGAAAGTAACAAATGCGGAGATTTAAAATGATCGTTATAACCGTGGGCGATGGAAATTTTATCAGTGTCACGTCTGTTTGTATGTGGCAAGTGAGTATAACTCTTTGCAAGTGAGTGTTCCCATCCCTGCATGTACACCAGTTTCTTTCTTCAGCATTAACCCTTATGTGGCCGACCCGGGTACCCAGCGCCCATTTAAAAAGCACGGTGAAGAAAAAAGCAAAAAGTTTATCGGACACATAACAGTTAACATCATTTCTCCTGTCCTGGTGCACCGGATGATTTTCACATTCGCGCACAGCGACGATACACCTCGCCGTACGTGTCTACCTCGGTCTTGAAGACCAGCCCGTTTCTTTTATCGCGCATGCAGACTAGCTTAGACTTTATTAGTGACTGCCTTCTCTCTACCGTGATCGATAGGTTCTCCTTCCCTTCCCGGTTGGCTTAGGGTCTTTTGGAGTTGACCTTGCCGCTTACGTGCGTTGTAATATGATTGGGAGCCTGGTTACTAGCGCTGGACGTCCCCTTCTTCCTCGACGGTCCGCCTTCCTTTGCTGGTTTCGGCCATGCAGCTCGAACCATAGGGCGGTTTCGTTTCTCTCCGGCAAGCTGAATTGTTTCATGTGCACTTCGACATTCGACCAGAAGGTCGTACTCCTTCTTGGCCAGAGCCACTGACTTGTGGAATTTTAGCAGACCTTACCTAAGCTCCTTGCTGATATTGTTCCACCCGTTGCGTTGGTGTACTTGATCAGATCATTCCATTGCTTAGCAACTACCAACATCTTTGGTGTGAAGCATGGGTCCCGAGATGAACTAGCCTAGAGCTAAAAATCTCGTTAATACAGATAAAACAAATAATAAAACATCTTTAGTAGCTCACTCCTTTTGCAGTTCAGCGCCCGCGTGAGCTCTCATCTGCACTTCCTCTGTTGGGGCTGTACCACCTCGTGTCACTCTTAACTGCTCACTGGACGGTATTCCAGCTTCCCCCTGACCCCGTCGCTCTCTCTACCTCACCGCTTAAGAACTCTTTTCGTTAGCTTTGAAATTCATGACTGTTGGGTCCCTTTAAAGCCACAATCCCACTCTGCTAATGGAGTCCTAGTCGCAAATGATCCTGGTGGATGTTCTATTCTAATCAATAATTCGATTATTTTCATCTGGCAACCGTGCTCAAATCGAGTTGAACGTGTTTTGTTAGTGGATTTTGTTTTGTGATTTTTTCTGTGTTCTACGTAGTTTGTTGATTCCGTTCTACATCCGTTGTGTTTTGATATTACACTGTTTGCACAAAATACTGGAGTTAACATCAAATTTGCGTGCGTTCTCGACTTTTTTGCGGATCTTTGCTCTGGCTATCCGGGTACATTTGGCGCCACTCAACCGTTAGCACCAACCACAGTTACTTTCGCTTGCTGTTCGGGGATTTGCCATAGTTTGCGAACGACAAATAAAAACAGAGATGGAGAAAAAAGAATGTGGAGAGTGTCATCTCGAAATCAACGACTTGGAGCCCGTACGCTGTGGTTTTTGTGAAACGCTTTTCCACATTAGCCAAAACTGCTGTGGTATGAATCTGCGCTCATGCAAGGAGGTTTTTTCTCAAGGCAAAGCCTTGTTCGTTTGTCCTAAATGCAGAAATGAGTTGAACGGTAGAAGCATTCGTGCGTACATTTCTGACCTAAATGATGCCAATGCACCACCAACCGAAAATGACAATAACATCAACACGCAGCTACAGCAGTTGTCTGGTATTGTTGCTGAGCTAAGCAAGAAAGTAGACAATATTGCGAATATTTCTACTCCGAAAGCTCCTGCTTTCCGTGAAATGAAAACACCCGTATGGCCTGGTTTAGGTACGAAACGCCGCAGAGGGGAAAATGGCATGTCACTTGCGCCGGCGGCCGATCGAGGAACTGGTGCTGTGGATCTCAGTGACCTGTCGGTCCCCTTTATTACGCCAGCAGTATCGCCGCCTAAATTTTGGCTTTACCTGTCGGGCTTTCAACCGTTGATCACCAATGATGATGTGCAAAAGATTGTCGCCCGATGTCTTAATTTAACCAGCTCATGTGATGTCATCCGTCTTGTGCCGAAGGGAGCGGACACAACGAACATGAATTACATCTCGTTCAAGATTGGCCTCGATCCCTCTCTGAAACAACAAGCCCTCGACCCAGCGCGTTGGCCCACCGGGCTGATGTTCAGAGAGTTTGTGGATTTTTCAAAAAACAGACGACCGTTTTCGTTCGCCCGGGAGCAGAATGCTGTTACACCGATTCAGCAGCAGCCGTTAGGGAATCCAGTGACAGTTGCTTGAATATACCGCTCTGTTTGGTGGAAGGTGGGAGTCCCAGGACTCTCACCAGAGGCGAGTATTTAGATGATTTTGCTTCTTCCCCTGAATTCAATCACCCTTTCTTTCAGCAACATTCCGACCATGATCCCAGTATTACGGTTTATTACCAAAATGTGAGAGGATTGCGAACAAAAATTGACGAGGTATTTCTGGCCTCAATGGACTGCAACTTTGACGTGGTAATTTTTACTGAAACCGGACTTGATGACTGCATTACGTCACTACAACTTTTTGGAGCACTTTACAACGTTTATCGCTGCGATCGATGTCCACAAAACAGTAATAAATCACGGTTGGGCGGCGTTTTGATTGCTGTAGCTCAGCAGTACATCAGCAGTCAGCTCTTTACCACGAACGCGCAGATTCTCGAACAAGTTTCTGTCTCGGCAAATATAAAAGGGAGAAAAATATCGTTTTGTGCTGTGTACATCCCACCGGATCGTAGTCAGAATACAAGCATCATCAATGAACACATCGCCTCTGTGCAAGAATTGTGCGATGGTAGTTCAACAGACGGTGTGGTTTTTGTGTGTGGTGATTATAATCAGCCACGCATGCATTGGGTAAGAAACGACGTCGGTATCGTATGTGATAGTGCACAACTACCATCTTCTAGCCATACACTACTGGATGGTATGGAATTTCTGGGTTTGCGACAACAAAATCTGGAGTACAATTTGCTCGGCCGTACACTTGATCTGGTTTTTTGTCCGCCCGAATGTGATGCTTTGGTAGAGAGGTATCCTGCCCCAATGGTTGCAATAGATGAGCATCATCCACCGCTCGTGGTTTCGTTTCGCGGAAATGTTGATGAAGCTCGCCCGTCTGCGAATCACGATCAAGCTATTCGTCCGTTGAACTATCGTTTGATTGATTTTACTGCTCTCTCCGGTTATCTGAACAGCATTGACTGGGAATCATTATTTGCATCTAGAGATGTTGACGATTTGGCAGAATGTTTTTGTGGCGAAATAAATCAGTGGCTAGATATGAATGTACCGCGTGTTAGGCCACCTGTTACTCCAGCGTGGAGCACATTTCGGCTAAGGCATTTAAAACGTGAACGAAACACTTTGCAACGAAAACTTCGACGTCAACGAACGAGTGTAAATGCCCGGGACTTTCATCGTGCAGTTAATGCATATCGTCACCTTAATGCCAGTCTGTACAAATCGTATGTGCTCAGAGTACAATCCAGTTTGCGTAGTAATCCACGAGGATTTTGGAATTTTGTCAATTCGAAGCGGAAAACATCGTCAATACCCTCTAATGTTTATCATGGGAACAAAACCGCTGCGTCTACTTTTGAGTCTTGTGAGTTGTTTGCCAGACATTTCGCTGCTGTTTTTGCAAGCAACACTACTTCGCATCAGGAAGCGGCAAATGTTGCTTCCGATCTTCCATGTGATGTGATTAATCTGGATACCTTCATTGTTACACCGGAATTAGTTGTAAATGCAGCAAGAAAATTGAAATGCTCGTTTTCTCCCGGCCCGGATGGTGTACCTTCTGTAGTCCTTCGCCGTTGCATCGATGTTTTGGCTGAACCATTGAGTATTATTTTTAATCGATCGTTTGAACAAGCAACATTTCCGAATTTGTGGAAGCAATCATTTATGTCACCAATTTTCAAATGCGGTGATCGACGTAATGTTGCAAACTACCGTGGAATAACCAGTTTATCCGCCTCTTCGAAGATTTTCGAGATAATCGTTAGTGGAGCTATGCTGGACCGAGCAAAAAATTATATTTCTTTTGACCAGCATGGATTTATGCCAGGGAGATCCGTCACAACGAACTTGTTGAATTTCACCTCCAAATGCTTAACTTGTATGGAAGCCAAGGCGCAAATGGATGTTGTATACACAGACTTGAAAGGAGCATTTGATAAAATCGATCACAAAATTCTCCTCTACAAATTATCGCGGCTTGGATTTTCCTCGCAAATAGTATCTTGGCTGAATTCCTACCTGTCAGGACGAGTTCTTCGTGTGAAGCTGAACAACGTAGTATCGGCTCCCTTCTCCAACAAATCGGGTGTCCCGCAAGGAAGTAATTTGGGACCGTTATTGTTTTCATTGTTTTTTAATGACGTCTCGCTACTTTTTGACGATGGTTGCAAGCTGGGTTATGCGGATGATTTCAAGCTGTTTCTTGAGGTGCGATCGGTGGATGATTGTTTGCGTCTGCAAAATCGACTACAACTGTTTGTTGATTGGTGTGAGAGAAACAAATTAGTCATCAGTGTTGCAAAATGTCATGTAATCTCGTTTAGTCGCCTTGATTGTCCAGTTCTGTTTGGATATAATATTAATGGAGCCATCCTGACAAGAGCCACTGAAATTTGTGATTTGGGGGTTCAGTTAGATGCAAAGCTTACGTTTGATTGCCAACGATCGCTGATTGTTTCTAAAGCCACACAACGTCTTGGCTTTATTTTCAAAGTAGCCAAAGATTTCAAAGACCCACATTGCCTGAAGACGTTATATTGCTCGCTCGTACGTCCAATTTTGGAAAATGGCTCTTTGGTTTGGTTTCCGCATGAGGTATCATGGTGTTTGCGGATTGAAAGGATTCAGAAACGTTTTGTCCGAATGGCGTTACGAAGTTTACCGTGGCGGGATCCAGTTAACCTGCCGCCATATCCAGAGAGATGCCAGTTACTTGGTTTGGAAACATTGCAACGTCGTCGAAAGATCCAGCAAGCTGTATTCATTGCCAAACTCATCAATGGAGAAATTGATTCCCCAGAGCTGCGGGCGATGATCAACTTCCGGATTCCCAGCAGAACACTACGCTATTCAACTCTGCTGGTACATAGATTTCATAGGACTCTGTATGGCTATAATGAACCGATTGCTGCATGTATACGAACATTCAGCACAGTGGAAGATCTGTTCGAGTTTGACGAGCCGTCCAATCGTTTTGCAGATAGAATTCGCCGCTCTAATTTGCTTTAAGTTTATGTTTATGTGATGTGTACTGTATCGTAACAAGTAATAATTATATACTGTTTGTTTTAAGGATTTTGAACAGTTCATGTAGACCAAGAGGTCCGATGAACTTAAATAAACAAATAAATAAATAAATAAATACTTTTCGCATGAATTCATTCCAGAGGCAACAGCGGTATGCTGTGCAAATCCCTGCTGGAATCCCTCAAGGAAGGCATCAAATTCATCGACGAAACGTCAACCTTCTGCCTAACGAATCGAACCTTCAACTGGTTCGACTCCACGGACTTTATTCCGTTGCCCCAGCTACTGCTGAGTCAACGCATCCAGAACGACTGCCCAACGAATTGTACCTGCGCTTTGGAACGGCTCAACTTCGATCTGAACAATACCGATCGGAAAACGTTTACCGCCCAAGTGGACTGCTCCGGGCAGGGACTGATGGATTTCCCGGAACACCTTCCACCGGATACGGTTACGTTGAATGTTTCTAATAATAATGTAAGATGAATGATGGCTGGAAAATGTTATCATTGATATTTATCTAGATTTCTTCGTTTTGCAGATAACTAGTTTGAAAGCCCTGATAGGGAAATCGTACAGCACTGTGCATCGTCTGTACGCCGACAACAACCAGATCACCTCGTTGAGTGACCTCGAGGGGACGGACTTCATCTCGCGGTTCACCGTCTTTTCGATTCGGTGGAACAAGCTGAAAACTATCCAAACCTACCAGTTCCGGTCCAGTCTGGATCTTGGATCGTACATGTTCCTCGAAGGGAACCCAATGACCTGCGATTGTACTGCGGCCAAGAATCTGAAAAACTGGCTCCTGAGCAAGAAGGCCCAGGTGTTCGACCACGATATGATCTACTGCGAGGGGAACACCCATCTGTCCAAGGTGGTGCAGATTCAGGAGAGCAAGCTGTGCCAATCACAGCACGATTGGACCGACTACATATACTATCTGATAGCGACGGAGATCATCCTGTTGATCGCATTGATCGGCAAAGTGTCGTACGACTACTGGGTGTTCAAGACGGCCGGCTATCTGCCCTGGCCGGCAAACAAAATGCCCAAGTTACCGTGCGATTGTCTGTGCGAGTAGGTCGGCTCAGTTTAATGTAAGTAACGCTTTTATCTCTCTGATTAGGTAAATCTCAAGTGCCTTGTACCGTCTGTGATTGATCTTTTAGTGTATTATGTTCGAAAACGGAAGTTCGAAGAATCTACAGTGAAACATGTGTCAAATGTAGAATTACGAATAACTATGAGCTAAATTTATTATTGAAAGAACCTACCTTACTTCGCCTTTTTCTGTTTTTGACTCTTCGCTTGGCCGTTCTTGCTATGGCCGTTCTGAACGGGCATTTTTCCCGTCTTCTTCGCTTTGGTCCGCGCGATCAGCTTCTTCTTCTTGGCACGCTCTTGCATCTCGAATGCCGGTAAAGTTCGAATGGCTGCCCGCTTCGGAGCCTTTTGTTCTAGTTTCTTCCGTTCCCGCTTGGAACTTTTCCTAAGCTTTAGCATATACTCCGGCACAGATCCCCCGGATTGCTTGATCAGTTGGGCGATGCACCTCAGGTTTACTGTATCGTCCTTGGTGAAATAGGTCACTGCCTTTCCGCGTCTCCCGGCACGACCCGTTCGGCCGATCCTGTGCACGTAACTGATCGTGGAAGGTGGGAAGTCATAATTCACCACCAGGTTCACTCCCTTGAAATCTATTCCTCGGCTCATCAGCTCCGTACAGATCAGGATCCAAATCTTACCCTCTCTGAACGACCTAACCACATTGTCCCGTTCTTTTTGACTCCGATCCGCGTGGATGACATCCACATTCAACCCGTCGTAGATCAACTCGGTGAACAACTGCTGCGCTCGATCCTTGCTCTGGACAAACACCAGCACCGGCGGCGTCAAACCCTTGTGAACCATCTCCCGGAAGGCCAACAACTTGCCGCTTTCGCTTCCCACGAACAGCAGCTCCTGCTCCACCAAATCCACCGCCATGTTGGCCACTCCCACCGAAAATCGCACTCTGTTGGGCATATTCTCACTGGCCCAGGTTGTAACCTCTTTTGTAACCGTGGCACTGAAGAAGGCCACCACCTTGCACGGATTGCTACAGGCGGCCATAATCGAATCCAGCTGCTCCCGGAAACTGTTCTTCGACTCTTCGAACAACTTGTCGGCCTCATCCACCACGATGTACTGGATGTTGCTCAAATCTATCAGCGGTGGATTGTGATTGGCCAGGAAGCAGATCCGGTTCGGTGTCGTCACCAGGATGTCGTAGTGCTTCCTGCTTTCCAGCCCATAATCCGTGGTGTGTTCATCCACCTGCGAACGGTGAGACGTTAGTTAAAACTCAGTCAATAAATATATTAATATTACCTTACCTTCGTAATCACGTGCGTCCTCAAATTGATCTCCTCGCACAACCGAAGCGACTCGCGCTGGGTCTGCTTGGCCAACTCCCTCGTCGGACACACCACCAGCGCCCGAAAGCCGCACTTCATCGGCTTCTTCAGATGGTGAATGATCGGTATCAGGAAAGCGGCCGTTTTCCCCGAACCGGTCGGGGCACAGGCATGAACCGGATGACCCTCCAGCAGGACCGGTATCGCCTGCATCTGCACCGGCGTAGGCGCCTTGTAGCCACAACTTTCGATGTTCTTAATCAACTGATTGGACACATTATACCGCTCAGCCAGCTCCCGAAACTGCTCGAGCGGATCCGGAACCGCTACCTTCCGTCCCTTCTTCACCTTAATCTGGTGCAGATTTCGCAATCGATTCACCTTAAACTGGTGGTACCGCTCACGCTTCTCCGGCGACATTAGCCGGATACGTTTCCTTTCGGAATCCTCACCCTCGTAAGCCTCGCCGTCTTCCTCGGATTTTATTTCCTCCTTGATATCGTCTTCGCTCAGGACCAACGGACTGTGCGGAAACAGCGGAACCTGCTCCGCACCGGAGCTATCGTCCGAATCGTCATCTTCCTCTTTGATTTCCAATTTGACCTCGGCTGGTGGTTCCGACGGTGTCTTTGTGGTAGACCCCGTGTGCTACAGTAGAAAACAGAGGCTGTTTATTTTCCGGTCCAGAGCGAATCGCGCTCTCGAGGATAGTGACTTACCTTCCGTTTTAGCAGCGAGGGATTATTTTTGGAAGAGAATTTTACGCCACAGGTAAGCTTACGGAACAAATCACTATTATCCATTGTAAAATAATTTTATTTTTAGCAAATTCTACATAAATTATAAAAGAACGAAAACTTTCGTTGAACTACACGTGCGCGCGAAAGTTTACCAAAGTGTTTTTTTTTTTTTTTTTTTTCTTCTCTCCGTTTCTGGCTCAGACCTCTTGGTCCATAAAGCCAAGGATTGTGGAATATGAGGGTTTAAAAATTACTCATACGGGACGACCGAAAACTGATGCCCCTTTAGTAAATTTATGTATTATGTTTCCAGTTCAAAACCGAATTAGCGACATTTTTTCTTTGACTTCCGCTGCGTTTGCCTTGCGTTAAACACAATGTCGGAAGTGGGGCGCTGTATAGAGCACCAGGTGTACAATACAGCGCCCCACTTCCGACATTGTGTTTAATGCAAGGCAAACGCAGCGGAAGTCAAAGAAAAAATGTCGCTAATTCGGTTTTGAACTGGAAACATAATACCATCAATGAATCGATTACATTCGCAATTTTATTTAACTTAGACTCAAACATTTTTGTTAATTTCATTTAGGTATTCTACTATTTGTTTGTATTCTCTGGGGTTACTGTCTTGAATAATTTTAATGATTGGTTTATTATTATATAATATTTGAATTTTTTCTCTATGTGTATCATATTTAGGACAATCATATAAAATGTGAGCTAAATCCTCTGTGTTCCCGCAATGGTCACAACGTGGGTTAGAGACAATGTTCCAGGATGCTAGTTTTTCTTTAGTCACTACATGTCCGGTTCTTATTCGTCCAATTTGTATTGTTTCAAGAGTTGTCAAATTCAGTTCCCTAAACCATGGTCTATTGGTTATTATTTTGGAGTGTTCAAAGTGAAATCTACCTTTTTCTCTCGAAATTATTTCATATTGGTCCTGCCAGTTTCTATAAGTTTCATTTTTAAATAGATTAAACATGTCTGTCAAAGTATATCCTATTTGTTCCTCAGTGATTCTAGTTGTCCCCATCTTAGCCGCATAGTCTGCTCTATCATTCCCAATCAGCCCAATGTGTCCTGGTATCCACTGAATATGTATTTTCTCTATGTGTGATTTTTGTATTTCATTAACTAATTTAACTATAAGACTGTTTTCCGTTTCATGTGGTTTTAAAAGTAACGTGCAAGCATTTTTAGAGTCGGTGAATATAACTAGTTTTTCAATATTTTTACTATTTGCATATTGTACTGCGTTAATTATAGCCACTATTTCTGCACTTAAAATTGTGAACCCTGTTTTTAACTTGCTACTATATGATATCTTTTCTTGAATGTCATAATACCCGCAACCTACTAAGTTATTTATTATAGACCCATCTGTATATATTTGATAATAATTTTTATATTTTTGGGATATTATCTCTAATACTAATTGTTTTTGAGTGTTTATGTTTAATGTTTTCTTTTTAAGGTCTTTAATATCGTTTATGATGGTTAATTTATCATGAATTGTGTTGTCGTAATCTGGGTCTACCTTAGGTGCTAGTTGATAAAAGAAGAAGTTATTTAATGAAGCTGTTTTCTCTAAAAATGATGTGTGTTTAGGAATGGAGTCTTGACTCATGATCAAGATAAAAGTGTAACACTTATAACGCCTCCCGTGCGAATCAAATGGAGCTGTCACTTTTCCTTGCGGAAAAAATGTCCGCGCTATTATTCCGTAAGGAAAAGTAACGTTTCTCCCCATACTGGATCAGTTGTCAAAATTACTTGCGGAAAAAGAGGGAATTTTACTTGAGCGCTCTACTTGGCAACACGAAACTTAGCTTTACGCAAATGTTCAATCGTCTAAAATATTTGTTCACACGTCAAACACCAAAGAAAGTAGCAAGTAAACAAACCGATTATTCCATACACCACCCAGAAAGTGTAACCGACGCTTAAAATGTCTAGCAGCGAAACGAACCAATGTATGCTGAAACTGGTGGGAACATATTGTGGTGTGACAAAAAATTTCTGCAGGGAGTCGAATACGGTGCAAAAAAAGCAATACAGTGACGATTCGTTCGTTGAGAGCTCGTTAGATGGGCTGTCTCGATGGTTGAATGTTCACTGGTTGGGGCAAAACCCAACTAAAAAGCACTGTCAATGTCAAAATAGATGTCAAAACGAGTTTGACGTCTGACCGCCGTCGCATCACAGCTCCTGTATACAGAACGTTTACGAAAGTATGTGAGTGTTCCGTGACGTATTTCTCGTCACTTGCGTGTGTCTAGAGCATTTTGATCAGTTGTCAGTTGCCCCAACGAACGAACACGATTCGCTAATCGGGGCGCAGTCGTGACCCAACCAGCGAATCCGGACTGTATGAAAAAAGTTAAAGTTTGCTCCAAGATGGTTTTGTTTTGGGATGACTTTTTAACGAGTGAATGAAAACACGATTGACAGTGAGACGCGTCAAAAGCGCCGCCTCCTTGTGGTCATTCAAAAATGATGTACTGGAGGAACGGGGTCGTTGAAAATTGATGAAACTGGCGTCACGGGCGAATTGCCAGTCCCATATACTCAATTTAGTTGAAAATCGGATAAAAAATATCATAAAAATACGGTAAATTTTATTGTTACAACACCATTTTTTCGAAAAATATTCACCATTAAACGTATTGTAATTTACACAGCACACTCACCATCACCCCTATTGTTCTATACCATTCGGCGAATGGTAAATGGCACTTTTACAATAAAAAATGGTGGTCGTTATGTATCTTAACCATAAAATTTTGAGAAAATTTTCATACACTTTTTCGCGAAAAACAATAGAATGTATTGTGTTTTTATGAGACATTTTTAGGGCAATTTTCAAAAGAAAACAATATATCTTAATGTTTTTTCATTGTTCTTACAATACAAATACAATTAATTGAATGGCATCAAAAGAATCGTTGTTACAATAAAAATACAATAATATTTGTTGTTGTTTGTAAGCAGTTTTCGCTTTTGAAAATCCATAGAATTTATATTTTCCCCTAACATTTATATCCAGCATTTACGAGCACTAACGGCCGCCAGAATAATAGGCACATTTTATGATAAGAATCAAACACTCTGATGTCTGTCTGGTAAGTATTGCTTGGCAGCTGTTGATAAGATCTATCTTCAATCTGTTCAAATAACTGCCAAATATCACAAGTCAGACCTCAGGTCGTATGATCCATTAGCGTGGTTCAAAAAATCGTTTTTGCTCCACACCGCTTATTCGATTCCTAACCAGATTATACGTCTTCTCACAAAACTTGAGCTCATTTGGTTGAAAATTGAGACTGCACAAGCCCGTCAAAGTTTGTATGGAAATTACTATGGGAAAACGACTTTTTTCATTCAATAAACCGTAGCATTTCCCCAAGTGCCCTATTGGGTTAGTCGACCCTTGGTAATACTAGGCTACTCTATCAGCTACAACTTTGCCGAAGACCGCATTCAAATCGGACGCCTCATTAATTAGTTACCGATTTTTATCCAGAATCGAAATCTTTACTCATGATGGTTAAACTAATCAATGGGCATCACTGCATTCTGCAGTGGAACATAGTAGCCATGATTTCAGTGTGCTATCTTTGGCGCCATATGCAGCAATGTTGCCTGCTGGGAAGCTGGAGGATCATAGCTAAAGTTTGCCCAGTTGGATACAAATCGATAAGTAATTAATGAGGCGTCCGATTTGAATGCGGTCTTCGGCAAAGTTGTAGCTGATAGAGTAGCCTAGTATTACCAAGGGTCGATTAACCCAATAGGGCACTTGTGGAAATGCTACGGTCGATTGAATGAAAAACATCGTTTTCCCATAGTAATTCCCATACAAACTTTGACAGGCTTGTGCAGTCTCAATTTTCAACCAAATGATCTCAAATTTTGTGAGAAGGCATATAATCTGGTTAGGAATCTAATAAGCGGTGTGGAGCAAAAACGATTTTTTGAACCACGCTAATGATCCATACCATAAATCGTTCACAATTCATGTGGCCATTAGTATCTGTAAATGCTGGGGAAAAATGTTACCGAGAAATATGAATTCTCTGGTTTTTCAAAGGCGAAATCTGTTTACATAACAACAAATATTATTGCATGTTTATTTTAACATCGGTTCAATTGACATTTATTTGTATTTGTATTGTTATCAATGATAGTTTACTATTTACTGGATTCCTTTAATTTATTGGAAAACATTAGAAAAATCATTGTTCATCTTTTTCTTGTCGTAACATCCTCACTTGGCTAAAACCTGATTTTCAGCTAGTTTCCTATAAGTACTTCCTCAGTTATTCATTGAGAGCTTCCTCTGCCAACGCGGCTTGACGTCTGTCAGTCGTTGAAGTTTAATTATTCGCTTAATTAATTCGATAACCGAAACATCTATTGTATTCAAATTTAGAACGAAAACTATAAAAAAATATGTCAAGTGATTTTGTATTTGATTATACAAACATGATCCAAGCCAAGATCCAAGCAACAATAATATTTATTGTTATTTATTTGTTACGAATTGTTTTTAAGTGTAATTGACAAATAAACTCTTTTTTTAATAAGAAGTCCATGAGAACTTTGCAGGCACTTTTGCAACTATTTAAAAACAACTTAAATTATTTTTTACTGATAGTAACTTTAAATTTTTATAGAACTATTGAAAAACAATCGAATCAATTAGTCACAAATAAAGCTAATGTTCACTTATTGTACGATCTATATGGGTTTGATTTCTATTGTAAAAAGTAACAATATATCTACTATGTGTTTTATTATGAACAATAAAACCAGTCATATGTTAATAATATTTACCATGTAATGAATGGTATTTTTTTATCCGGGCGACTAGCGAAGTTGGATTTTTCTCCAAATCCATGCGTTTGACCTAACTTTGGAAATGGTGCGCTGTATAGTAAACCTGGTGTGCTATACAGCGCACCACTTCCGAAGTTAGGTCCGACGCACGGATTTGGAGAAAAACCCAACTTCGCCAGTCGAACATTTCGGGTTTCAACTGCACCACAGAGAACAGACGTTTAAGCTCGAACAAAAATACGTCGAAATCGTGTGTAAAGGATTTAAGTGTACCTCAACGCCACCAACGGAGACTGCCCCACATATAAAGTCGATTTGACACCACGATGGCAGTGTTCATCGTTAAAATGCACTAGCCCACAAAGCGACACGAGCGCCAAACTGCCAAAAACGGCGAGCACTGGAAACAAATATGACAACACAACAATGTAAGTGATGGGACGCTAGCGCCGCGCAACGGGAGCATAACCACATACTCTGATATGACCGTTACAAAGTTTTACACAAGGCAGAAAGCGAAGATAGACGTCTGTTCTCTGTGACTGCACGGAGAATATTGATTGTTGACCCTATGGTTAGTTTTTATCCGGGTGGCCAGATATCTTTCGGCGAGAGCTTATTTTCGACCTGTTCGGATAACCCTTTTCAATCATTGCTGCCAACGTCCAGCCAGGAAAAAAACCAAACCGCGGATTGTTTACTATCAGAAAAGTGCAAAAAAAAGTGTTGAAAAAACAGAAAAAAACAAAATTTTTAACTTGGAAAATAATAAAAATTGTAATAGTTTAGTAGAATAGCTTGGCCACAAAATGTTGTACATCGAAAGCGTGAGTTAAAAGTGCATTTTTGAAGGCACAGCATGAATTATCGATCTTCTCTGCAGCTCACCGTTTCCGGAATTCCTGGATTTGACGACCACTCGCTTCGCTTCCGTTCGGGTCTGAACCTGCTCCGGCACGATCGCCTTCAACAGCAACAACGGTCGCCCTCTTCGTATGCCATTCGGTTTCTGGTGTGGTTCCTGAATCACGCGGAACCGGTGGACCTGCAGCTTGAAATGGCTTTTGGGAAGTCTTCCTACCTGGAGATTCGCATCCGATCCGATCAGCCCCAGTATGCGTTCGGAGTGATGAGCGGGAAGAAGAACCGGGAACAGAATTTGATAAGCTTGCGCCGGGTGTTGTCCCGACCGCTCTCGGTGGTGGTGGATGGTGGGAAGGTGCAGCTGCCGGTGGAGGAGTTCCAGTCGGAGATGCAACAGCTGGGACTGCGGTTCGGCACCGGCCGGTTTCCGATGCTGAACGTTATCCGGGGGGAGGATCTGGAGCGGTGGATCAAATCGGCGCGCAAGCTGTGGGAGATAATTCATGACGTGTTCCAGGTGGAGGTGTTCCGTCGGATGCAGACTTCGGATCAAAACCGGAAGGGGTTCTGCCGGCAGAAGATGAACAACGCGCTGGCCGCGGATTACCAGGACCGGATCGACGAGCTGCAGGGACGGATAAATGGGAGTAAAATGTTTCGGAAGCTGCTGATGACATTGGAGATGAATGCGGCGGTGGTAGCCCAGAAGGAGGTTGAGGCTTACGAAGGGACATGCAAGCGTTACGAGGGGAAGTTAGCGGAAGCAGTATCCCAAGCGGAAGTGTTGGACGAAAAGAGAAAGGAGCTTGAAGATCGATTGGATGAACAAGACAGTGTGGTTCCGGATGTCCGGGAGCTTCTCGAGGCAGATTTGGAGGGGGAACGCGAGGAGGAAGAATGCTGTTTAGCTGGGTTGCAATCGGAAGAGCAATCCCTAGAAGTGGCCAGTGAGCTCTGCCACGATATAGAAAGTCTGGTTCGGAAGATGCAAGGCTCCGTGGATAGCATGCTGGGTCGTATGGATAAATGGCTTCAAGCTCAAAGAAAAATTGCGCAGCTGGAAGTGGAATTGGAAATTAATGAGAACTGTTTGCATGCCGCGGTATTGTCACCAAAGATTCGAGCAAGTTCCATTAACGAGTTTCGCGTTTCCCTGGAAAAGTACCTGGCGAATTCTGAAACACGTTCGAAAGAGTTCTCGCATGCAGTGGAAATGCTCAATCTGACTGTAGTTGCTCAAAGGCAGCATCTTGCGGTTGGGACAATGGACAGAGAGCGCGCAGTTCGAGCCGAGCGGGGCAAGGATTCCATCGAAGAGTGGACCGAAATCGCTAGAAAGTTCACGTGAGTATGGTAAACCCTCTCTAGTGACATAGGCAATTTGCAAACAAATTTGCAACTCTCACTAATTTGCTTTTCTTTTCCCTCGTTTCAGTGAAGCAAAACTCCTGGCTGTGTTCCTTCAGACGGAGGTTCGTCAGAAAACGGCTCATCTGCTGCAGCATATCCCCGAGAATCTTTCACTGGAATCCGTCCAGGGCATGGCCGCGATCCAATACTTTCTTCTCAAAACGGACGATCAATCGCCGTTGAAGCAAAACTTCCTCGGTTTCGTCTGGCAGCACCTGAAGTTCAAGGAATCTAGCCTTGCGGCTAAGGTGGCAGCTTTGGCCATGCCTCACCTCGCGGATCTGTTGCATGTGGCTGTTTTCCAGGAACACGATCCGATGATCGATTTGATCAACCAGCTCTCGTCGAGACACTCGTATCACGTTTTGCCGCTGAATGTGTTTTCCGCACCGAAAACGACCAAAAAGATTCCGTCACGAGTTCGTCCACTGACCAGCTTGCTCATCGACAGTCCTTTGAAGCGGGTTCTGACGGAACTGATGGACAAATACTACTACACGAATGCACCTTACGCCCAAGTAGCTGAAGCCGTAGATCCGGAAATCCTCTTGATCTGTGCTCATGATGATGACGAGATGGTTATCGGCGATGGTCTCGTAGCCGGGGGATGGACCCGAAACGCCGAACGTACGCTGGAAAAACTGTCCGAAGCTGTATCACTTCAGGTGGAGATTGTCCGGCTCAAGTCCGAACTCAGAAAGCAGTACGAGGTCATTCCGAAGCTGGAGGAATGCATGGAACAAATTTGGAACGACATCCAGGAATTGCGACAGGATGCGTTCGATCGGTAAGTAAACGTAACGGATGGTTGCGAGATTTGCACCTGTTCTAAATTCATTATTATCGCAGTCGAATTTCGCACACGATTTCGTAACGGCTAACGTACACAAGCTCACTTGAGTTCAAGACAAGGTCATCTGCTGCACAACAGTTGAACAAAATAAGTTTGATCAGTGTTATATGTAGCTGGGGAAAGATATTGCAGTGGATTTTCAAATTATCACCGAAGTCGAAACCCATTAAGCATGGAATAGTTACAGATACCATCATCTACGATAATCTAAACCGTCAAACCGTTATCTATGCAAGCAGGGAGGCCACCCGAGAGTTGGCCCAGGCCCTTATGGGGACTGGGCTCAGAGCCGGATCAGCGTTAATCAAGAGTGTTCATCTGAACCTGCTTAGTTGCCCCAGTTAGTTCCCTAAGCTGGACACGCTTCTGGAACGTACGCCATGGTTTTATGGGACGGACGACAGCGTCGACCAGGATCATTGGCGACTACTTCATTTGCAGTGATGGATAGTGGCTCTAAGGGGGACCCAACAGAATAGACTTCTAAATCCATCAACAACAACTATGTGATCGAGAGTGGAGAAGCAGAGGTAACGGCGTTGAACCCGGTCGCGCGATGAGAACTGACGAGATCGCCACTACGATGGGGCTGATGTACCCACCAGCCAGCAGATGGCAGGAGGTTCAACAGGAGAAGCACGAGGTAGCGCAACTGACAACCGAGGACCTCACGCGGGCACTGAACCACCGACGAACCGACGTGACAGTGGTGTTTCAAAACTGTTCCCCCTTAATTTAACGGTCGACCAGCAAAGCGAGCGAACCCTTCTGTCAAATCAGCGCAGACGCGAACCTTTTCCTATATGAACACACGGGGGTTTTGGATCAAGCTAGAAAACCAACGCGAACCGTTATAGAGGTGGCGGTAGTGTTCAGCTATGTTTCGTCATGGAGTCGCGGACAATCAATTTGAATTTGTTGTAGCTGTCACGTCGGTTCGTCGGTGACTGAACCGCAACAGGAGCGGACTACCAAAGATGGTTGATGGTTGCCGAACAGCTGGATGAGCTGATCGGCTACACGAGTGGGCGGACTACCATCATCAAGGACCTGAAACAGGGCCTGTTGAAGCTCCACAAATCGCTGGCTCTAGCCAAGAAGGAGTATGATCTACTAGTCGAAGAGCTGAGTGCGGCTGACGCGAGCAAGAAGGAGCGGTCCACCCAAACCGACAGTTTCCTCTTCCTGGTAATGCGACGGTGCAGCACGAAACCATGCAGCTCGCCGGAACCGTAGCGGAGAGGTCAAACCGCACTACGCTTCGAGCTGCATGTCCGAAGCCTGCCGAGGAGACGCGGCCCAAGAAGCGTCTGGCAGCGGCGGGCGGAAAGCCAAAGAGGAAAAAAGAACGGCCAGTGCGAGTAACCAGGCTGCCAGGACAGGAGAGTTGATGCTAGTGTTGAAGGAGGCGTTCAAGAAAGGTACCTCCTACAAGGCACTAGCTCAAAAGGTATTAGACGAAAAAGTGCTGGTAAGAGCCCTAACGGCGGAGGCGACACTCCAGTGACCACCGGACGAGATCACCGACGCAGAAAGGCTTGCAGCCGCAGCACAGCAGTGCAAGGGAGATGCACCAAGTGCATCGATCTGCGTACGAAAGGGCCCGGCAGGCACGCAGATCTCCACGAACAAGCTCCCCGCAGGGGAGGTGAGCAAGGCGACTGCAGTCGGTAAGATCAAGGTAGGCCCATGTGCCCCCTCAGCATATACAGTAGACGTTCGATAACTGCAACATGTTTACGTTTCAGTTAGCGAACAAAATTCGATAACTGCAACGTCAGATAGGCGTCAACAACCCATCAATTGACGTTAAATGAAAGAAAAATTCATTCGATTGTTCATTTGGGCTAACTTGGCGCACCGTTTTGACGGATAGCGGTGCGATAACTGCAAATTTGTTGCACTTACCGGACTTGCAGTTAAAAAGCATTGCAGGTCAACCGTTTGCACCGACCGAACGTCTACTGTACGAGACGCCAGTGGCGTGCTTCAAGTGCTTTGAGCAAGAACATAAGTCGTAGGCATGTAAAAGGCCCCGACAGGAGCAAGCTATGTAGAAGGTGCGAAGGGGAAGGCCATATCGCTAGGGAGTGCCACTCGACACCAAAATGCCTGATTTGCACGGTGAACAAGGATCACACGACGGGTGGGCTTAAATGTCCAGGCACGTGAGAAGGTCGAACCAACCGATGATAATAAAGGTTACACAGCTAAACCTGAACCACGGTGAAGCCACACAACAGTTGCTGTGGCAATCAGTCTCGGAGTCAGACATCGCCCTACTACCGGACCCAACCGGTCGTTTTCCGGCCAGGAAATAATTTCCATGTCGCACGAGGGCTTCGCAATAGCGAAGATCAACGGGGTGTACTACTGCAGTTGTTATGCCCCTCCCAGGCGGCCGATAAACCAGTTCTCGTCTATGCTGGATTCGCTATCAAGCGCACTAGTGGAATTGAGCCCCGGTGGAGGCTTCAACGCCTGGGCGGTTGAGAGGGGTTGCCGCATGACTAACCTGAGAGGCTGGGCTCTACTCGTAGCTATGGCTACACTGAACGTAGATGTCGCGAATGTAGGCGACAAAAAAACTTACTACAGTAGCAACGGTGCAGAGTCCATGATACACGCACAATGACCATCTGGTGATTCGATACAGGGTGGAACACGGAGGAAGACGGTCACAGCCGAAGGTCATCGGGGATGACTGACCTTGCGATAAGCCGACATTTGTGGAGCGATTGCTTATGGAGAGTAACACCGACGATCTATCCTGCGCTGATCTAGTCGGGACCCTAAGCCGTGCATACAATGCCGCAATGCCAAGGCGATCCCTACCCTGAAATGGACGCAAACCGGTATAGTGGTGGTGTCGTGGAACACCGCGCATCCTGCCTAAGAGTAAGTAGGAGGATGCAAAAAGCTCTCACCGATGAGGGTAGATTGGAGCGAAGCAAGGCCTACACTGCCGTGAATCGCATAAAACCAGCAAAGATGGGACTGATATGCAGTACAGGGCGGCTAAACTAGCACTGAACAAAGAGATTGAGGCGCGTAAGCGGGCGTGCAGGCTCCCCATATGTCCAGAATGTTCAGATTGCGACGAGACTACGGAGCACGTGCTCTTTGAAAGCCAACGCTTCCTGGAGCAAAGGTCGAGTTTCAGGAGATATGCGGTAGAGATATCACTCCTGACAACACTTCTGAAAGGATGTGTACCTGGGCGGACAAGTGAGATTTTGCATATCAAATGATCACAAGGTTTACTTATAGATTCGATGACGTATAGTCAAGTGAGTCCTTAGGTAGTTAAATACAATTTCTATTTCCCTTGAACTAAACTACTCCACACCGTACCTTCAAACAATTTTCATTACTTCCAGATATCGTCAGTTGCATCAATCTTTCCCAAAAATCTCCGAGATGCCTTCCGTCCTGAAACAACTGTTCCACCAGAAAACTATTCTTGTTCAGCAGGACGTTCGTTTCAATCTCCTCACAAAGTTTTCGCAACATCTCAAAACCAACAAGCTCAACAGTCGTGATTGGTATAAACAACGAGCTGAGGATCTACAAAAATCCCTGGATGAAGCTCGTCAAAAGCACGACGCACACGAATACGATCGAGATCTGATTCAGTTCAAGCACGACGTTCGCAAGCTGGGCGAACTGCTAGTCCAGGCAGAATCCCTCCACGCGATCAGTTTGCCGTTGGAGCTTCACAAGACGCTTATGAAATCTCTAACAGAACATCAGGAAGAATTGAAAGCCCCATTGCAAGTCCTCGAAAATGAGCGTATCAACGTTCTGAACACTTTCGAAATCTCCAACCAGCTGGATCTTGTCCAGCGGCAGATGATTGAACCGGAGCGAACGATGTTATCCTACAACTACCTCTTCCTCGAACTGGCCGCCTTCCTCCAAAATCTACGCTGTCAATATCCAGCCATCAAATTTCAACAGTCCAAGCCCAAAACCGTCAGCACGAACCTGCAACGCGTGTACGAAGCGAGGCAAGTCCTGAACCACACCCAGCCGGCCTACTCGTCGGAGGAAATCGAACGATTCAAGGTCCGTGTCGGGCTCTGTCGAGCTGAGCTGGACCTCCTGACCGACCACCGAAAATTTGTCGTGGCCAACATGACGCTCCCGTGCATGGACAAACTGATGGCCCTCAAGCTGCGGCTGATAACCCAGATGGTGGCCGAGTTGCCCGGATATCTGGGCGAAACCGGAAGTCTCCGGTTGAACTTCCAGTACGATCAAACGAAATGCTCGCAGGAAGCTTTGGGTGCGGTAAGTGCTTTATTCTTGCTAACGTGTTTTGTAAATTGGCAACCTTTTATCGTGTCTTCCACAGGTTGCGTTCCAAATGGACTACATAGTTGGGCTGATGGTGGACTTCGTGGACGATGACGGCACCGTTATCTGGTGCCTCAACGGCAATTCAGCAGTACTGCCCCACCTGATGTTCTTCCTGTCGTTGTTGGGCGTCGAAGGGTGTAAACTTCTGGTGTTGGATAACACTTTCGTGGTAAGTTGGTTCGAAATGCCTATGCAGGGTAGGTACTATTTTAATTTTATTTGGATTCATTCCAGAACCTTTCACAAGAGGAACGGCAACATGCACACAAGCTTTTGGAACTTGTGTCACGTAGCATGCAGATTTTCGCTGCTGTCGAATGAATGGAGTTGCAGTCATTGATTTTTCTGTACATTCAGTGATGTACGTTTCAGATATTATTTTTTATATTTATTGTTGTGTAAGTTAAACAATTTTAACAAATAGACCTCTCAAATATTTCATCATCCTCTTACTTTTCAAATCATATCCATACCTTCCATCTTGTCTTGTGTATGCTCCTCGTCGTCTTGTACATCCCTGATATCTTGCGAATACAATATTTGCAGGGCTGTTATCCGGCATTCTTGCAACATGTCCTGGCCAATGGTTCACCACCATTCTCCTGCTCGTCACAGCAGTCACGCTTTGTAAACCAGACTATAATCACTTGAATATTGAGTGAATTAGACCTGAATCACTTGCATTGGCGGAGCCAGCATTTTCTTTTTTCTTTCTCACTCTCCTAAACATACACGAGAAAGATGGAAGAGGAGGCAGCTTGCCTCCATTTGCGAAGACTCACATTTACATTTACATTAGCGTAACCTAGCGGCAGATTTGCTAACCAAACTGTGAATGTTGCGTAACTCACCGGAACAATTAAGTTTCAATGCTGAAGTTATTGTTATAAATACATCTAATGCCGTTTCACTAAAAACTTTCCCTTCTTTCAATGAAGGCGGTTCTTTTGATTCTTTTAACCCTCTATACTTCCCATGGTTGCTCTAGAGCACCATCGATTTTCGATGAACTCGAGACAAACGGAATCAGATGAATATGATGCAATAGTTTTTAGAATATGATGGTAATGCCATTAGGTAAACCTAATTCCCAACTACTTGTTTCAATAGTGGAACTATTGATAAACAATCAAATTACTATTGATTTTTTTACTAAATTTTTAAACTTAATTTTTGTTCGTTGATTTTGAAAAATTTCACCAATTTTCAATAACTTTTGTTCAAGTACTTTTTTCCAGTGCTAGCTATCAAAGCTACTGATGCTATAGCGGCAAAATCGGATGCGCTATTTTTCCCGTTTTTTGCTTGTTTTCTCCGCGTAATAACTATCGTCGAGTTACAAAAGTGGACAAGTACACTCGGAACCGTCCCACTCCGGTCGAAAATGCACCTAGTGCGTTTTCTAACATAATTATTCGCCGCGATTACGATAAACCCAAATCGCTAACCTCAAACATTGAGACCGATGTTTGTTGTGATGCCAAGCGGATGAAGCGGAGCCATCCAATTCCAAACGCGGCCGATGCGATGGATGCTACTCCCAGCAGCCAATCGGTGCAACCGTCGATCGTTTCCCAGAACATATTCGAAACGCTATCCTCTGTCGACCCGGACGGCGATGTAAACAACGCACCGCAATCATCTCTCTCCACCACGAAAAAAAGTCGTCGCCCACCGCCGATTACAATTACAAGGGCACGAAAGACACTCGAGAGTTGTTGAATTCGGTCAATGTTCCGCAAACCGCGTACCGTATGAAAGCAGTTAAATCCGGTACCCAGCTAAATGCGACGGATAACAACTTTTTCGACGCTGTAATCCAGGCGCTGCAGAACTCCAACACGGAGTTCTTCACTTATACTCCCTCACACCAGCAGCCGGTGCGGTTCATCCTCTCGGGTCTCACTCTGTACGACCTGACAATAGAGTTAAAAAACTATAGAGGTTTATTACCTCTATTGACCTGACCGAGCTGAAGCAAGAGTTGGAGATGAATGATGTGCGACCGACGGAGTTGAAAGTGTTCTCACGGAAAATGTGCGGCCCAGAAGAAAGTGTGCTTTATCTACTGTACTTTGCGAAAGGTACTGTTGGACTTTCGGAGCTTCGAAGAGTCAACACTCTATTCAGCACAATAGTGAGCTGGAGATTCTTCAGCAGAAAACCTGATGATGCAGTCCAATGTCATCGCGGACATGGGACGCGGTATTGCAACGTGTCTCCTCTTTGCGTGAAATGTGGCGAAAAGCACCTTACAACGGATTGTAAGCTTCCAGCCAGGACCAACCTTAGCAGTGCCTCCACTACTCGCAAAGAAATTCGATGTGCAAACTGCAGTGGTAATCACACAGCGAACAACTAGAAACATCTCCAAAGTGCAAGGAGCTGGTTCCCAGGAGCCGTCCAATCAGAATTCTAATCTTTTCACCATCACTGAATTCATGTGTTTGGCGAAAGACCTTTTTCTACGTCTGCAAGACTGTCGTACCAAGGAACAGCAATTCCTAGCTCTGTCAGAGCTGATCCTGGAAGTACGTATATAATGGCTAATCCGACTTCGTTGCGCATAGTGAACTGGAATGGTAGATCCATTCATAATAAACAATTAGAATTTTTCGAATTTGCTCAACGACAGAACATAGACGTGGCAGTCGTAACAGAAACCTGGTTACGACCACAGAACAGATAGGCATCTTAGAGCAAATTGAAAATTCCATCCACTTATGTGGTAAATTTTGACATTCATTGCGCAATAAAATGATTTTTTCTTGCTTGAAATTCACAGTGCATGCTCTCGTCTAAAATGACAAGCACGGCTAGTCTAAAACCGTTTGACGTTTCGGTGGAACTCGCCTATTTATGAACACACTGAAAAAAGTTGACACGGCCGATTCATGTATTTGATTTATGAACTGTTCCATAAACGTCAAAGTTAGTCAGATGTGTTTTCCATTGAATTCAATGGTTTATACACCGCAGATTAATTTGATTCACAACATGAACTTCACAACAGAGCTTACATCACCGAATTAAATGTAAGTCACATCATCTTAATATTTGTTACACCTGGCGTTCAGTAAGCTTTATCTTTAACTGAACCCGATAGCCAAATCATCACAATCTCATATGTGATGCGATTGAAATTGAAATAATTTCCAAACGAATTTGCGCTATTGTTTTTTTAATGAATGCATGTGTATGTATCATAACTGGTGACATATAACTCACGAAAAAAAACCTCAAACGTGTTTCATCATGGCCACCATGAAGAACGTGAGTTAAGACGTGAGCCGCTATTTTATTTTTCTTAACTCCACTCAATTTAGGGTTATTTTTTTTAACTATTTCCAGGAGAATACATCGATAGGCCAGTGCCCAGAGTTTGAGTGGTACAACTTTGATTATCCTATCCTCGATTCCGTCACGGGAAGGTTCATTTATTACGTCCATCGTTTTCGGGATTTCTAGAATGTCACACTATTTCCCTATACCTAATACACGTACTGTCACACTTTTATAGACTCCCCCTCCCCCATATGGTGGAAGTAATTTTTAAACGTTTTCCACTCTGTTCTGCTTCATTGTAGAGCTAGCATCTATTTCAACCGCCTTTTGATTTCCACTTGTCGGAAATTATTCGTTCTCCGAGGGAATTCTTCCAGGATATTTTTCAATGAATGTTTCATTTTGTCAACACCCAGGAAGTCGATTGACGCTTTCCGGGTTTAATTTGCGCCCTCTGACTCGCTATTTTCCTATACCTAATACACGTACTGTCACTTTTTTCTAGACCCCTCTCCCAAATGTTGGACGTAATTTAATAACGTTCCCTGTGAAGTATGAAAATAATCAATCATTTTACATATCAACGATATTCTTCGCAGTGTTGGTAAACTCACACTCAAAACTGGCTCATGAACGGCTCCTGCGTGAGCAAACTCGCGTGCGATTCTGAATCATTTTCTCACGCACGAGATTTTCATGCAAAATCTCGCTCTCACGAGTTTAGCGCCGAAATCTCGTTCGCTTGTAGAACGAATCCAAATCAATAAACGACATTCTTTATTGTTGTACGCAAGATTTAGTCTTATTCTATTATACAATCCTAAAAACTTCGTTGTAAATATTATCCGTTGCAAGAAAATAGAGAGCGAAAATGGCACAAAATCGCTAATAGACCTCCGCTGGTGTCTTTTACAATAAGTGCGCGAATGGGCCAAAGAATACTGCGCCGAAAACACCAACACGATTTACCGCACTGGCGGAGGTATTGACCAATCCAAATTCCTGTGTGGTAGTGGTTTGTGTTCAGATTTCCCGTGTTAATTTATCTGTAAGAACTTTGTAAACATCTTTTGTTCTCACGTATATGGATAGGCTTGCAGTAGGTTTCGTGAGACTTTTTTTGGACAACTCAATAGAGATAAGTGACATTTCAACACACGAACACTAGCGCAAATTTTTCCTCACACAAAAGTGCACGCCGGTTGAAAGGCTATTCAGATTGCATATGCAAATATTACCCAATCGAATTGGGTAAAACGGGTAAATAATGATAAAACTAACGTCCGGGGCAAGAGTGCAAATATTTTCCTCGCAGTTTCACAACTACATCTACTAAAAAGGCACGCATACATTTGAACGTGATTACCTCTATACGAGCACTTGCGCTCAAAAATTTTCGCGCAACGCATAATAATAAGAACACCAAGAAATAAAGCAATGAGTAAAATCACGAGTCAACTCGTGCATGATTTTTCCGGTGGTGAGTTTGGCGAGTCAAGAATCGCGCGTGAAACAACTCAATCATGAGATTTGAGTTTTTAACAATACTGATTCGTCGGTCTTCTTTCTATTTTTGTAGAAATAGTTTTCCATAGGTAGTGCGATAACTGGTGCACGCACCCTACCCCACTTCAATCAGAATGCACAGGCATTTAAATTTAATTCCGCGTGAAATACACATGATAAACGTGTGATTTGTTGAAAAGTCGGGGCAAAAAAAAAGTTGGTGAATTTATATCTCGCGTTTAGTCTCATACGGGCGAATCAACAATGATCGATTTTTCTTCATCGATTTTCTTTTTGGATTTTTCCGCGATATACCTACCACTAATATTCGGATGATCTCTCGGTGCGTTTCGGTGAAGGACGACTAGAATTGGCATCTTAAATAACTAAAAAAACAGCCAACATTATTTGCCGGCCACGTTATTAACCAAAGAGAAAATCGATGAAGAGAAACCGATTATTGTAGATACGCCCGTATGATACTAAGCGCGAGATATGTTTAACACGTGACATTCGAGGGTTTTACAATTTGCGCAAATCCATGTAAAACATCAATATCCCAATATCAAGCAATCCTAGACGTGTCAATTTGTTCGAGTGTATGAACTATTAGACGAGAATAGTCGTCTAATTGCCTGCTGGGTGGAAAAATTCACAGTGTAAAAAGCTTGCCCGCCACCGCTAGGTTCGCTGCTGTCGATTTTTGATGACCAGCGCCTATTTTTCTAATGATGATGTCTATCTGTTCTGTGTTACGACCCAACATTTCTTTTCTTCATCCTAATTTTTGTTGTGTGCGACTCGATCGGCCCTCCGACACCGAGGATGTTAGAGGAGGAACCGTGCTGATTGCGGTCCGTAAAGGAATAAAGTTTAATCAAGTCAGCGTCGCCACGAAAACAGTAGAAGCCGTCGGAGTTTCTGTTTCTACTGATAACAGCCAAATATCCATAATTGCTGCATATTTTCCCGGGGGTCGACGATGTTCAGACTGGTCACTATTTCGTCGTGATATCCGTGCAATGGTTGACCAAGATAACCCTTTCTTCATTGTCGGAGACTTCAACGCTAGAAATCGGGGAATATATTGCTCCAGGAAGCCGCTCGTTCGGGGTTCTTCGTCAACTATCCAGACACTCCGTCGTTTATTCCAACCGGCAGGGGGAAACCGTCAACCCTAGACCTTGTTTTGTCTAACAACATCATTGACATGTCCAAACCTATTGTCATGAATGAGTTATCGTCGGATCATTTGCCTGTTGTTTTCGACATCAAGCTTTCTGCCCCCACGGCGTCTCATCATCAATCTATCCGGTGCTATGCCCGCGCCAACTGGGTCGCTTTCCAAAGGATGGTGAATGCTAAGCTGAACCCAACTGACCAGCTTTTTGACACCATACAGGACGAAGATGGAATCAACGCTGCTCTGACCTACTTAAAAAAACACACTGCTGGATGCTGAATCAGTTGCTGTGCCGCAGGTCGTCCCTCGCCCATATGCTGTTGCAGAAATCTCCGAAGACACCAAACAACTAATCCGGCTTCGTAACCTACGGCGGCGGCAGTGGATGCGTTCCAGGGACCCGTTGCTGAAAGAAATAGTCCTGTCACTGAACAACCGCATTCGTGACAATTGTACCAACGCTCGGTACAGTAAGTTCACGGAGACTTTGGTGTCAATGGAACGCGGAGACAACAAAATTTGGCGTCTCACTAAAGCTTTGAAGAAGACGGTCAAATACAGTCCCCCTCTACGAAGCGGTGGCACTTTGTACGCCTGTCCGCAGGAGAAAGCCAAATTATTAGCTGAAAGTTTCGCCCAAGCTCATAACAACCAGGCGCCCGACGACAGATCTACAGTGGATGCTGTCAAGAGATCCATCGATCACATCGAGCAATCACTGCCAGCTCCCGACAACTCCTGGCTTGTACGACCTAAGGAAATAAGCAGCATAACCCGAAGCTTGAAGGTTAAGAAGGCGCCCGGCCATGATGGGATCAGCAATTGGCTGTTAAAACACCTTCCTCGGAAAGCCTTAGTGGTTCTCGCCAAAATTTTCTCAGCTTGTCTAAAACTATGCTACTTTCCCGCTGAATGGAAACACGCAATAGTTGTCGCGATCCCAAAAGCCAAAAAGGATGCTTCCGTTCCATCAAACTACAGGCCCATCAGTCTACTTCCTACTCTAAGCAAACTTTTCGAGCCCATCATATTGATACGTATCGAAAAACATTTAGAAACAACCCGTATCATTCCACATGAACAGTTCGGCTTCCAAAAGGGTCACTCTACAAGTCACCAGATCGTCCGTTTGGTGAAACAGGTTAGGCGTAACTTTCGACAAGGTAACTCTTCGGGTCTAATCCTCCTAGACGTAGAGAAGGCTTACGACTCGGTATGGCATGACGCCATTTTGCACAAAATGCACTTTGGGAACTTCCCTGTGCTCGTTTTGAAAATTATTCAGAGCTTTCTGAAGGATAGGTCTTTTCAAGTTTCGGTGAATGGCTGTACTTCAGAGCGGATAGCCGTGCCTTTTGGTGTACCGCAAGACTCTGTATTGAGTCCTACCCTATATAACATTTTCTCTGCCGATATTATTCAAGTAGATGGAGTACAATATTACTTTTTTGCTGACGACACCGGGTTTCTAGTGTCACATAAGAATGCCAATGTTGTGGTAGAGAAACTGCAGCAAGCCCAGGATTCTATCGAAGAGTATCATAAGAAATGGAAGGTAAAAGTCAACCCAACCAAGTCACAGGCCATTTTCTTCACGCGCCGACGAAGCCCAAGATACCTACCCCAGGCTCAAGTCTCTTGCGGTGGTGTTGATATACCATGGACCCCAACCGTTGGTTACCTTAGTATGACCCTGGATCAGAAGCTGAACCTCGGTTGCCATGTGACTAACTGCATTCGGAAATGTGACATCCTAACAAAATCACTCTATCCGCTTGTGAAGAGGCGCTCTCGGCTTCACCCCACCATCAAGGTGCTCCTATACAAAACCGTGTTTAGGCCTACGGTGACGTATGGGTTCCCCGCATGGTTTGACTGCGCGCAAAGTCATCGAAACAAAATCCAAATCAAGCAAAACCGTGTACTAAAGATGATGCTGGACTTGAGCCCGTTCCACCCGACTGACGAGGTTCACAGGCTTGCTGGTGTTGAACGGATTGACGACTGGCTCCAGAGGCTTGTTCCTAAATTTCTGCTAAGCTGCTCTACCTCCACAAACCCTCTTTTACAAGAGTTGGCCGTATAGTTTTGTTGTACTGTGATATTAGTTTTTAAGCTTTCCTTTTCTACCCCCTGTTTCCAGTAGCTATTTCGAAGGTTTTTGTCTGTATTTTCCTTCAATGTTGATTTGTAGTCGGTGTGTTATAATTACTAAATGTACTCTTGTCTAAAGTTATCGATGTAAGGAATGCCATATCACGATAAAGAAATTTATGTATAAAAATGTGTTAAGATAAATCTACGAAATAGGGGTAGGCGGGGCATAATGAGCAGCCCAAGCATTTTTCCACCAAATCCAGTAAATTAAATGCAACCAATGTGTAATTTTAACGTTCAATCCTCATTTGAACCTTAACTGACGAAAGCTAATCGTTGAAATTCCGAATAAAGTTATAATGTTGTAGAATTTTATGTTTTTAAAAACGTATAAAATCGTGAGTTGCGTTTTGTGGGTGGGGCATAATGAGCACCCTAGGTGGGGCAGGATGATCAATATCAGTTTTGTACACAATCAAATGCTAATTGACTATTCTTGTCAATGATAAAGCATACCGGCAACAATCAATGAGAATTTGAAGGGATTACGGGGTTTAATTTGTAGGGAACTGTGGGGTTTTAATGAGTCTTCTATTGAGGAATTTTTAAACGGTGATAATTTACAGATACTGAAATTTTCAAGTTAATAAATTGAAAGTTACAAACAAAACCTTACTATATGCATCAAAACAGAGAAAACCAAAATTAAAATTTGTTTGTTGAAGATGTTTACCATTTTCATTATTTTATCACTAGTTGCTCATTCTGCCCCACCCTACTACCAACTCTTTGAAGCATATTTTTTCAACAAAATAATTATACAAATAGTTGAAAAGTGTTACAAATACATTTCATTGGCCTAGGGAATATCAAGAAAATCGATAGATGCCCACTAAGTTGTGATTTTGATACCCGAAACCTTATTTTAGGCCACCTGATTCTTATAATATTTTCCCAGTACATGACCACTTTACGCATTTTGATAATTTTTTCAAGGTAAACGGATTTTTTGACTAATGTTTTGTCATCAACTCATTGGATTTTAGATAATAAGGCTACAATCAAGCAATTTGTTTTGTTAATTTGAAGATTTACAGTGAAAATACAAGGTGCTCATTATGCCCCACCTGCTCATTATGCCCCGCCTACCCCTAAATAATAAATAATAATAAAAAAGTACTTTTTTCGGAAACGCTTTCTTGGCATAGAAATAGTCGTTCTAAGTCGTGGGAAGGAAAGGGTTAAGCTTTAAGGACAAGGTATTTGGAGTACACAGCTCAAATTTTCTCGAGCACAAATCTAGAGAACCGTCAAACGGATCTGGTTGAAAATGTAACTCAATGTGCGGAAGCAAGCATCAAGTTACATTTTCAGCCAGATACATTTGACGGTTTTCTAGATTTGTGCTCGAGAAAATTGGAGCTATGTACTACAAATACCTTGTCCTTTGCTAAAGCTTTTGTTAACATCGCAGCTAAGGTAGTTTCACTAGAAATACCCCCTTCTTTCAAAGAAGACGCTTCTTTCAAGTTTTAATGTTAAAGTTATTTGTTATTATTATTATTATTATTATCTTTTTTATCGAGATTAAGTTATTTGTTATACAGCTCAGCTAATGTCGTTTCACTAGAAATTTTCCCTTCTCGTTTAAATCATCTACAAACATAAATATTTTTAAAGAATGTATAAAAACTAATGATTTAAAATTACTTCTTACGCGTTTCGGGGAAACTGGCATTCGGGGAAATAGCGTTCAAGAAAACGACATTCGGGGAAATGTAGCACAATCGTCTTTATGATATCAACGGCTTTTTGATCCACTTACTTAGCTGAAGACTTGAACTTTCCGTTTTATCTGGATCACGAGATAGAGCTGGTTAAAATGCGTATTTTTATAACCTCACTAGCGTCGCCTAGCGGCAAAATAGCGAACCAAACTGCTTGCCTTTATTAAACGACGTTCTGACAACTATTCCGAAGGATTGAACTTTTTTTTTCTTTGGATGGCGAGATAGAGCAGGTTAAAAATGCTCATTTTTACATGCCCACTAGTGTCATTTAGTGGCAGAAAATCCTCTGAGAATTTATTTGATAAATACATTTAAAATTTCTTCCTGCAATTTCTTATTGATTCATTTCTGCAGTTTGGTCGGCAAATTAATTGTGATATTACCTAGCAATTCCTTTGGTAATTTCCTCTTCAATTTCATTAAAAATTCACAAATTCCTTTGGAAATGATCGGGAAATTACTTCAAGATTTTTTGGAAACTTCTTTTGCAATGCTTTCGGAAGTGCCTTCGACAGCTTATTTGGTATTATTTTTGGAAATTTCTTCTGCTACGGAATTTACTTCAGATTGCCCTTTTACAGTAGCAATTCCTTTGGGAAGTCGTTCGGTAATTTCTTGAGAGTACCTTCAGCTATTTCAACATTCAAACGTATTTGGAAATTGCCTTTTGAAATATTCTGAATTTTTTTGAGAACTTCTTGATTGTTGATGAATTTCTTGAAAACACCTTGATTTTTGGAAATTCTTCAGGTAATTCCGATGAGATTTTCTCCGGCCATACCATTGTATCCTTTTTTTTAATTCGTAAGGAGTATCTAATTGAATTTCCAAAGTAATAACAAACGAAATTCTGTAAGGATTTTCTAAAGGAGTTCTTTCCCATGCTGAAAGAATACTGAAGAAATTTTTAAAAATTCAATTTTGCAAAGAGCTGTCGAAAGAATTACAAAAGTAATTGTCAGCTATATTTCCAAAGGGATTGCAGGTGAAACTTCCAAAGAAAGCCGGGATGAACCTGCCTACGGCAGAAAATCCCCGAATAAGAGATAAAAAAAAACTTCCAAAGAAATAGATAAAGGAAAACCCGTAAGAGTTGCCTGATAAATTTGCACACCGTCTTCAGCCAAAGACCACAGACTAAATATAAGTTACACTAGACAACGGATAACAAGTAAGACTGTAAGACATCCAGTGGCTCAACGAAGAATTTTCCGTTTGGCGAAATTTTTCTCCCGACCGGATGGGAATCGAACCCACAATCCGTGGCTTACAATACGCCCTTTAAGGCTGGCGTTACTAACAGTACGATCATGAACCCCACAGTTATGCGGTAGGTATTTTCAAATATAATAACTTCAATCATTTTCCAATATTACTTATCGAACAAAATTCCAAAGAATTGCCGAAACAGAAAACCCAAAAAAAAAAACTTATATGAAATTTTGGATCAAATCCAATAAAAATTGCTGAAAGGATTTTCAAAGAATTTGCTGAAGAAATTCCGCCAAAAGGAAATTTGAAATGTTTTCACAGGGGTTCTTTTAAGAAATTCGCCAAACCGATTTGCAGAGGAAATACCGAATCAGTAAGAATTGGCAAATATGTTTCCAAAAGAATGTTGAAAATATTCCCAAAGTAATAAGCATAGGGTTTTCCAAACGAATTGTAAAAAAAAACAAAAAGAACTTTCAGACGGGATTCCCAAGGAAATTTCCGTAGAAGAAATTTCTAAAGAAGTTCACAAAGCCATTGCCGAAGCATTTGTTACATGAGTTATTAAAAAACCTTGAAAACTTTCCAAAAGAATTGGCAAAAAAAAAAATCCAAAAAATAATTTAGCAGGCTACGAATGAGTGTAATCAGTTTTGTACCTTTAAATTCCGCCCTATTTTGCTTATCCTTTGACACAACTCATTCGTAGAGGGTATTCTGCTTAGAGGGTTCGAAAAGTCGGTACAAAATCATAATGTAGCAGGTTTAAAAAAATCCCAAAGAAATTCCCGAAGGAACTTTCAAAGTAATTTTAGAGCCGATTTTCCAGATTCCTTAAGGAATTGCTGCACAGATATCCAAAGTATATAACTGAAAAAAAAAAAATCCGAATAAACTACTTGACACCGAGATCAAACTGACAGCTCCAAAGAACACAAGTACCACTTTGTGAGCGAATTTTGAAATAAACTTTCAATCTGAAAGCTTCTTTTCTTCTAGGAAGGTTTTACAAACATAGTAACATGGATACACAACGATTATATCAAGCTTTCAGCTTCTGAGAACAATACACCCCAAATCATTTTTACTGAAATTTGCCGAGTTGAAAGTTTTAGCAAAACATTTGTGAAAATTCAGCAAGGTTTGCTGATTTGTTCAGTCAAATCTACTGATCACCATCAACGTTTTGTTGTAACCCAGCAAATTTTGTCGAAAAAAAAAGCAAAAAAAGCTTAATCTTTCAGCTCAGCAAAATTTGGCTGAAGCGTCTTGGTGTGTAGCATCACATCATGAAAACTCTTAGTCTTCAGAGTAACTGATACGACGTTCAGACTGAACTGGAAGCTCCTAACAACACTAGCGCCACGCAGTGAGTGATTCTCGAACTAAATTGTTTTCTATGCGAAAGCTTTTAGTCTTCTGAGTAACTTTGCCGAAGACAGTATCCTTCTAAGTGGACCAGATCACGAGATATACGACATTCAGACTGAATTGGAAGCTCCTAAAAGAACACTAGCGCCACGCAGTGAGTGATTCTCGAACTAAAATTATTTCTATGCGAAAGCTTTTAGTGTTCCAAGCAACTTTGCCGATGACAGTATCATTTTAAGTGGTCCAGAACACGAGATATACGACGTTCAGATTGAACTGGGAGCTCCTAAGAACACTAGCGCCACGCAGTGAGTGATTTTCGAACTAAATTGTTTTCCATGCGAAAGATTTTAGTCTTCTGAGTGACTTTGCCGTAGTCAGTATCCTTCTAAGTGGTCCAGAACACGAGATATACGACGTTCAGACTGAACTGGAAGCTCCTAAAAACACTAGCACCACGCAGTGAGTGATTCTCGAACTAAATTGATTTCTATGTGAAAGCTTTTAGTCTTCTGAGCAACTTAGCGAGGACCCTATCCTTCTAAGTGGTCCAGAACACGAGATATACGACGTTCAGACTGAACTGGAAAATCCTAAGAACACTAGCGCAGTGAGTTATTTTCGAACTAAATTGTTTTCTATGTAAAAGCTTTTAGTCCTCTGAGTAACTTTGCCGAAGACAGTATCCTTCTAAGTGGTTCAGATCACGAGATATACGACGTTCAGACTGAACTGGAAGCACATAAGAACACTAGCGCCACGCAGTGAGTGATTCTCGAACTAAATTGTTTTCTATGAAAAAGCTTTTACTGAACTAGCGCCACGCAGTGAGTTATTTTCGAACTATATTGTTTTCTATGCGAAAGCTCTTAGTCTTCTGAGCAACTTGGCGAGGACCCTATCCTTCTAAGTGGTCCAGATCACGAGATATACGACGTTCAGACTGAACTGGAAGATCCTAAGAACACTAGCGCCACGCAGTGAGTGATTCTCGAACTAAATTGTTTCCTATGTGAAAGCTGTTAGTCTTCTGAGCAACTTTGCCGAAGACAGTATCCTTCTAAGTGGTCCAGACCGCGAGATATTCCACAACTACTGGCAAAATGTAGTGCTATCCCACATGTCCGACATGGTGCCCTGTGTAGCAGATTTCCGGTGGCCAATGTTCCCGGAACCACTATTTCAACATATCAACACATTCTTGACGAAATTATCTATCAAATAAGACTTTGGTCATTTGAATTGGTGAAAAATCATCATTTTATAAGAGTTTGAATTTCTGGGTCATAATGACCACAATGCATTCGTAACTTTTTTTATTGGCGCCATTTTGGTTTCACCTTAAGAATTTTTTTTAAAGACTCGTTTCTGCAAAATATTAAAAGCCAAGAAGTTTCATTACGATAAGTTAACTAACAAAAGAGATATTAATGCTTGAAATCGCGTTTTGGGTCATAATGACCCTAATGCACGACGAAGGTTAACCCATTAACGCCCGAATTATGCCACAATCACAGTAGATGTCTGATTTTTTCTGAAGTACCTCAACCCCATAAAAGAAAGTTATTGTAGTGATTTAAACTTAAATCTACGGTGAAATTTTCGTTTTAATACACAGTGGGGCATATGCACGTGAAACGTTGAAAAACATTTATATATATATATTTTTTTTTTTTTGCGCAGCTACCTTATTTTTATGAGCTTTGTAAATCTATTTTAGATGACTTGATCATGATGCAAGCAATAGTTGATATTATTTTAATAAAAAAATTACAGCTTGAAATGTTTCAGAAAAGGTTTACATTACATACATAGGTACAAGGTTTACATTAGCAATAACTAAAAAAATCTTCCATTAGTTTATCAATGGATAGTTTTCAACAGTTTTGAGGCAATCCAATATGCATCATTCTAATAATTTCTATATATAACAAGTTGATATTCGGCATTCTAGTAGTATATCCTGCCCACCGTGTCCTTCTGGCTTTGGCAACCTCAGAGCGTTGCGAGCACGTGGCTCACCCTCTGCCGCCACACACCGTTATCTTGTACAGCGCCAAAGATCATCCTATGCACTCGTCATTCGAAAACTCCAAATGTTTACTAGTGTTCTTTGAGCATGGTTTATGTTTCATTTTATAAAGGACCACCTTATTAGCGTTCTGCACATCTCATTCTCATCTACCTCAGCTTCTTCCGGAGCTCACAGTAGAAACAATTTCCGCTGATGATGCGTGATCGTATTTCACAGCTCACGTAATTTACAGCTGTGGTTATATAGGCCTGAGTCCTTTATGTAGTTCTATTCTCGAGAAACACAAGTACAAAATTTCTATGTGTTGCGGCGAAAATCAGCCATTTTACCCTTGCGCAAACAGTGAGAGTAGTCATATGCTATTAGCTTCACTGTAGATGATACAAATAAAACTAGTAGGAGGTAACGATAGCATCAAGTGCGTTGATCACTAGTTGATCACAGTAAGTTTGTTAGAATATGTAATAAAAGGAAACTAGATCCGAATTGAACCGAAGCCGATAATTATTGTTGTCAAATGACTGAAGAATTGTAAATGAAAAATGAACTGATATGTTTTAAAATGAAATGAAATGAACGTTATCATTGAGTTCAAGTTGATAACTTATTATGCTATACTATATTTTGTTAAATGTTATATTTAGTTATCAATATGAAATAAGACGGCTGTTTGATACCTAGCTGGTTTTGTTATCAGTCAGTAGCCATGCAGTTCTATTTTATCGTAAAAACTACTTTACCAATACAAGTTCAGAATTTTTAGAGCCCACTTGCGCCCCCTAGCGGACAAACCTACAACCAACTAGTTCACTAACAGATAGCTCTTGATGTCCTGATCAACCTTGTTGAAGCCCAAATTCTTTTATAGGATTCTTGAGATACAGAAGTTCAGAATTTTTAGAGCTCACTAGGCCACCTACCGGATAAACCCAGAATCAACTAGTTCACTATCGGATAGCTATTGATGTACTGATCAACTTTTCCGACGACGAAATTCTTCTATGTAGTCGGATTTTCGAGATTCAGCAGCTAAGAATTTCTAAAACTCACTAGCGCTACCTAGCGAATAAAACTTTAATCAACTGGCTCACTATCGGATGTAGCTTGTGATGTCCTGATCGACCTTACCGAAGACGATTTTTTTCTATGTAGTCTGTTTTTCGAGATACAGAAGTTCAGAATTTTTTTAGCCCACTTGCGCCACCTAGCGGACAAACCTACAATCAACTAGTTCACTTTCCGATAGCCGTTGATGTCCTGATCAACTTTGCCGAAGACGAATTTTGTCTATGTAGTCGGATTCTCGAGATACAGAGGTTTAAATTTTTTAGGACTCACTAACGCCACCTAGCGCATAAACCTAGAACCAACTAGTTCACTATCGGTTAGCTCTTGATATCCTGATCGACCTTGTCGAAGACGAAATTCTGAAATTCTTCTATGTAGCCTGATTCTCAAGATACAGAAATTCAGAATTTTTAGAGCCCACTTGCGCTACCTAGCGGACAAACCTACAACCAACTAGTTCAGTGTCGGATAGCTGTTGATGTCCTGATCAACCTTGCCGAAGACGATTTTTTTCTATGTAATCGGATTCTCGAGATACAGAGGTTTAATTTTTTAGGACTCACTAACGCCACCTATCGGATAAACCTAGAACCAACTAGTTCGCTATCGGATAGCGATCAATTTTGCCGAGGACAAAAATTTTCTATGTAGTCTGGTTGTTAAGAAACAGAAGTTAAGAATTTCTATTACTCACTAGCGCCACCTAGCGGATAAGCCTAGAACCAACTACTTCAACATCGGTTAGCTTTTGATGTCCTGATCGACCTTGTCGAAGACGAAATTCTGAAATTTTTCTATGTACAGGTCGGATTCGGTTATCCGGAGTGAGATTCTGATGCTTCTCAAACATATATCTGGGAAACGGAGAGCTGTATAAAGCTGAAATTTTGACATTTTGTCAAGCCAACTTCGATTAGTTATCAGTTCAAATTTCAGCTTCTTTCAGCATTCCGTTTGCGAGATATTATTTTGGGAAGCGCCAGAACCCGACTCCGGATAATCGAGTCCGACCTGTAGTCTAATTCTCAAGATACAGAAATTCAGAATTTTTAGAGCCCACTTGCGCTACCTAGCGGACAAACCTACAACCAACTAGTTTAGTGTCGGATAGCTGTTGATGTCCTGATCATCCTTGCCGAAGACGAAATTCTTTTATCTAGCCGGGTTCTCGAGATACAGAAGTTTAAATTGTTTAGGACTCACTAGCGCCAGCTAACGGATAAACCCAGAACCAACTAGTTCACTATCAGAAAGCTTTTGATGTCCTGGGCAACCTTGCCGAAGACGAAATTCTTCTTTGTAGTCGGACTCTCGAGATACAAAGATTTAAAATTTTAGGACTCACTAGCGCCACCTAACGGAAAATCCCAGAACCAACTAATTCACTATCGGTTAGCTGTTGATGTCCTGATCATCCTTGCCGAAGACGAAATTCTTCTATGTCGTCGGGTTCTCGAGATACAGAGGTTTAAATTGTTTAGGACTCACTAGCGCCACCTAACGGATAAACTTAGAACCAACTTGTTCTCTAGCGGATAGTTGTTGATGTCCTGATCAACCTTGCCGAAGACGAAATTCTTCTATGTACTCGGATTCTCGAGATACAGAGGTTTAAATTGTTTAGGACTCACTAGCGCCACCTAACGGATAAACCCAGAACCAACTAGTTCACTATCGGATAGCTGTTGATGTCCTGATCAACCTTGCCGAACACGAAATTCTTCTATGTAGTCAGATTCTCGACATATAAAGGTTTGAATTGTTTAGGACTCACTAGTGCCACCTAAAGGGTAAACCTAGAACCAACTTGTTCACTAGCGGATAGCTAATGATGTCCTGTTCAACCTTGCCGAAGACGAAATTCTTCTTTGTAGTCGGATTCTCGAGATACAGAGGTTTAATTTTTTGGAACCACTAGCGCCACCTAAGGGATAAACCCAGAACCAACTAGTTCATTATCGGATAGCTGTTGATGTCCTTATCAACCTTGCCGAAGATGAAATTCTTCTATGTAGTCGGATTCTCGAGATATAAAGGTTTAAATTGTTTAGGACTTACTAGCGCCACCTAAAGGGTAAACCTAGAACCAACTTGTTCACTAGCGGATAGCTAATGATGTCCTGTTCAACCTTGCTGAAGACGAAATTCATCTTTGTAGTCGGATTCTCGAGATACAGAGGTTTAAATTTTTTGGAACCACTAGCGCCACCTAAGGGATAAACCCAGAACCAACTAGTTCACTATCGGATAGCTATTGATGTCCTGATCAACCTTGCCGAAGACTAAATTCTTCTATGTAGTCGGATTCTCGAGATATAGAGGTTTAAATTTTTTAGAACTCACTAGCGTCACCTAACGGATAAACCCAGAACTAACTAGTTCACTATCGGATAGCTGTTGATATCCTAATCAACCTTGCCGAAGACGAAATTCTTCTATGTAGTCGGATTCTCGAGATACGCAGGTTTGTTTTTTTGGGGCTCACTAGCGCCACCTAACGGATAAACCTACAACCAACTTGTTCACTATCGGATAGCTGTTGATGTCCTGATCAACTTTGCTGAAGACACAATTTTTCTATGTAGTTGGATTCTCAATGTACGAGCGCGACGATATTGGCAATGGCTGTTGACGAAACACCTATCAAAGCACAATGTTTCATGATCACTAGCGCCACCTACTGGAGCCAATACGTACTAAATTACATACTACCGGAGAGTTCTTGATCTCCTCAACAACTTTGCTGAAGACACCAGTCTTCCAAAATGCTTCATTTCTCCGCAGTTATCGCAAAAGTGACTGATCTATAAATAGATCACTGGGCGTAAATGGGTTACGACGTTCTGACAACTATTCCGAAGGATTGAACTTTTTTATCTCTGGATGACGAGATAGAGCTGGTCCAAAATGCTCATTTTTACATGCCCACTAGTGTCACTTAGTGGCAGAATTGCGATCCTAACTGCTTGTTCAATGAAGCAAACGATCTTCCGAACAAGTTAGCCGAAGATTTGAAATTTTTATCTTATCAGGATTGCGAGGTAGAGCTGGTTAAAAATGCCTCTTTTTACACGCTTCATACCCTCACAACAGACAAACAGCGACAGAATTGCGAACCAAACTGCTTGTCTTTATGATTATGAACGACCTTCTGAACCTTTTTGCCGAAGATATGAACTTCCTATCTTGTCGGGATCGCGAGATAGAGCTGGTTAAGCTCTGCAGGGTTGTTGTCCGTCATGCCAGAAACATGCTCTGCCTCAGTGTATTTTGCCTGAGTTGATAATGACGCCGGCCAAGTCCTCACACAGACAGTAGTCGAGCTTTTAAGGACCTCGTATACCTCTGCTTAGCCACGTTTGTCCCGGGAAGATTGTTTTGTTCATTGAATGTCGAAAGTATATCGAGATAAAATTCTGCCAGGCTGTGATCCCACCGCGGAACAATAGAAAAACAAAATCCGTCATTTTTTTTTTAGTTTTTTTTTCAATTAATTTCATTTTATTTTGTCTTCAGTAAAATTACATGTGTTTAACGTACGTACATTATTACATATACAAAAGAAGGGGGGATCGAGATGTTGTATTTTTTTTTGTTTGCTTCTTCTTTTTGTTTTGTTGTGTTTGTTGTTTGCTTGTTCCTATGTATGTATGTATCCGTGTGTGTACTGTGTGTTTCCCGTCGTCTCTCCTCTCGTACCGGGTTACTTCTTCTCCTTCTTCTTTTTAGTGTTTGTATGTGTGAGTGTGTGTGTGTTGTGTTTTTGTTTTGAGTTTCTTTATGTTTACGTTTGTCTTTCTCGTGTTTTTTTTTGTTTTCTTATGTAGTATTGTTCGAGTGTGTTCCTCTCAACTTCAATTTCGTTTTCCCTTGTCAGCGCGTCTGTATTTTATCGGAGTTGATGTTGTTGAATTTATGCTTTAGTTTGTTATTTTAATGTTTTGCTCAAGTTCTCTACCGGTCGCTAAATAGTTTCTGCTTTACTTCTCAAATGTGTCTTTTTTCTGAACCGATTTTTGTTTTGTTCGTATGGATGTTGTTTTTTTTCTGTATTGTGTGTGTCTGAGTGTGTACTTTTAAATACTTATTGGGGGGATCCATCAACATGCTGGTAGTTGTTGGTGTGGCATTACTTGTTTTGCTCGAGTGTAAGAATCCGAGAGAGTTCTGCTCGTCTCTCGTTTTTTTACTGATTCCTTTGTTTTGATCGCATCCCGCTATGTTTTTACTTTTGTTTTAATTTATCTGGATTTTTATTTTCACTAAAACTTACTTGTTAATTATTTACTTTTTCCTTTTTTGTTTGTAATAATTTGTTTATAATGCGTGTTTTCCTTTATTTATAGGTATATTTTTTGTTCATTTTCTGTTTCCAGCGTTCGATCTGTCAAACTCTCAAAGAAAGAAAAGTAAAAGTAGGTCGGATGGAGTCCCCCGTTGGGGAACTCGGGCTCTGGCTGAGAAACGCTTATCGGGCTTTAGCTGTATTCGAATATATGTATACGGACCGGAACCGAATTGGTTACCACTGCTTTTATGTGTTTCTGTGTATTTGTGAGTTTCTGCTGTTTGTAGATGTTGTTGTCTAGGGTATTCTTCATCCGTTTAATATTTACATTGAGAGATAAGTGTGTCCGTGTTAGCTAAACTTACGATCAAACTTGTATCTTATTCAATGCGTTTTTTAATTCACTTATTCTCTTTTACTGTTTTTTTTTCTCTTTTGTTTCAGTTGTAATTCAACCTTTCGGTCGTGTTCCATCAGAAGTTCAAGTTTTTTCCTAGTCCTCTTTCTGTTCTACCCGAAAGTCGCTCGCTTGCACTCTTACACTACTAAATAATTTCCTTACTTTTTGTGTATTAATTTCTCTTGTTTTCGCCTCGCTCGCCATGCAGCGGATTTCGCTCCGTCAAAAACCGCTGCCCGCATTCACACATACACACCACTCTCAGCTAAGTAGAGACTCTACTAACTTAACATTAAATTAATCATTAGTTATTCAGTAATAAAAAATAAAGAAAATTCTATCAGCAAAAATAAATCGTCAGAAAATATATTTTTAAGAGATTTCTCGTCTCAGGAAAATAATAACTAATCATAGTTAATCATTTGTTTAATATGAAAAAAAAGGAAACTCGAAAACCACTTTCAATCGCGATTCCGACGATTCCCCTTGTTTACTTAATTATTGTTTTCACTACGAAATAACTTCTCTCGCCTTTCAGCTTCATCATTTTCTCCTGCCTCCTCTATCTCTCTCGATAATCTACTAACCGGTTGTTTTGTTTCTTTTTTTTTGTTATCTCCTTCCCTTCCTTCTTTCTTCTCTATCAGCTAATGAACTAATCTCTGGGCGCTAATCTAGTACACCACTTTGTCTGATTTTTACCTCAAATAGATCTCATTCTCATTCGCTCTCATCGCGCTAACACTCATTCGAAAAAAACCGCTCTCACAAACACCTTCTTGCAAATGAAACGAGAAACAAAACGCTGTTGCTTGCTCTAGATAACAAAGAAAAAAAAAGATGCGCGACTGCGGTTTTGTGTGTTTGTTGGATTACCTAAAAACTACATCAACGTATGCGTGCGTGTGTGTGTGTGAGTGGGTGTTTGTAAGATGCAAATATGCATGGAAAAAAACGTATGTTTTTGCGACAGTAAAACGTATAGCATAAGATGATAATTAAGAAGATCATGCACGGGGTTTCCTTTTTGATTAACATGTGTGTGTGTGTGTGGGTCTGTCTGTCGTCGCAGCAACCTACACCACCACAAAGATAAAGAACGACGACGCAGCATTGTGGCCGGAAATTGTCACGCTGTCAATGGGATTTACACGTGAGAATTTTTCTCAGTGTGGAACTGAGAATCTCAAAGCGTTAAAAAAGAAGTCGATCGAAGTAGGCGTGGTGCCTTTTTCGGAGAAGAACATTGTCGTCAGGACGCAACAGTAGGCCATGACAATATGACAGCATTCTAAGTGACAGAAAATTTCTGAAATTTGGGGTTTACGGTCGCCATGTAAAGACTCATTTCTACCGATGAAAACGACCAAAAAAAACTCAGTTCAGGAGTTTATGACACACTGGGAACTCATGAATACCGTCTAAAAATGGCATTTCACAATTGTGTTTAAAGTCATTGGCACCGTGTTGCCAAAAAGCATTCCACAAAATCTTCTCAACGGTCGCCATGTTGCGACCGTGCACTGATCGTCTTATTTAGTATCAGAAATGCATCGAAAATCTATGAAAACAATAGAAATCGAAGAAAATGACATTGAAACAGTGTTGCCAAACCTCAGGTCGTTAAGACCACAATCACATCACATAAAAGAAAGATTTTTCGACTCAAAAACTCGGAAACCAAAGAAAACAATCTTAAACTTACCCAAAAACAGCACGAACAAATCAAAACCAAATCTGTAAAAAATGATGAAAATCTCTCTCTCATTTCCTTCTCCCCATCGTTCAAACAGTTCTCTCTTTCATCACCATCATCAGTACCGAAGACTCTCTCTCTCCTTCACCGGAGATGGATGTGTTGTTTGTTTTAATTTTTTTGTTTTGTTAATTTCAATCTTTCCCCACTTTGTATTGAGAAATATTTCCTTCGCTGCTTCTTGTCCGTTTTGGGTTTTTTTCTTTCTTTCTGCTGTTTCCTTCTATTGGTAATGTGTGTTTGCTGCTGTTTTGTCGGGTTTCCTTTGAACCTTTATTGTTTTTCTTTTTCTCTTTAAATGTGTTCGAATTCTGGTCCTGTTGTCTTAAGGTCTTAAGAAGATTTATGCGCCGTTTTCTCGAAAATTGTCCCTTCGACGGATCTTTGTCTCTTACTTACCGTTCTTCGATCACCTTCACACTTCTTTTGTCGTCGTCGTTGTCGTGGCAACTCACACACCACCATAACTGCTCTGCGCTTGCTGCTATGCGTGTGTGTGAACGCCACTCTGTGAAGGTGTCGGATGGGTGAGTGTGAAATTTACTGTTAAGATCTGTCCGATTCGTTTCGAAAAAAACGTTATCTGCGTTAAAGTGTGTGATTTCCTAACTGCTATTTTTGTTTGCTTGCTTTGTGTATGTTGTGTGAAAAGTCTGCAACCTCGACAATTGTTATGTTTTCTTTTTGGTATTCACGCTACCAAATGCTTAAATGAATCTTCTTCCTGAAACTCAGGAATGCTCGCACCCGTCCGTTCCCCCTAACCTCCTCCTATCTGACACAAACCGGCAAATGACCGAACGAGAGTGGATCCGGCCATTTGCCCGGCGCGACGTTTCAGTTAGACGAACGCGACGGCGACGTTCGTTCCGAGCCGGAATCGTCTTCCTCTTCCCGATCGACACCATTGCTGTTATGGTTCCGTTCTGCTACATCATTTGCTGCTGGTGGTGGTTTCTTGTGGTGCTGCAGCTGCTGTCGCCGATGATTGATCAAACTGGTGAGCAGAGAAGAGTGCCCACCTTGTGGCTGCTGTTGTTGTTGCTGTTGTTGCGTCTGCTGCTGTTGCTGTTGTTGTTGTTGTTGTTGTTGTTGTCGGTTGCTTAATATCATCGTAAGAAAATATTTATAATACAAATCGAAAGCTTGATTTTACTCGTTATCATCTTCGTCGACGTCATCATCGTCATCGTCGGCGTGGTGTGCCGCCGCTTGGGCTGCCGCTGCCACCGCGGCCTGGGCCGCCAGCTGCTGTTGGACTTGCGCCTGCAGTTGGGCCGCTGCCGCTTGCTGTACGTGCTGGGGCAGGTTCTGGAGGCTGGTTTGCTGCAGGCCACCGAGGTTAAGCGGGGTGCCACCGGCCTGCTCGTTTTTGCACTTCAGCTTGTACTCGGTCATTTCCTGTGGGTGGAAGAGGAGAAGTGAAGACTTGAGTAAAATGCGGCAGACTACAGTGGGCCAGAGTAATGCAAACTTCAATGAATTGAACGTCTTTTAAGACATTTTTTTACTTTCTTGGTGTTTTTCATTAGGTCTTTAACTTTTACTTATGGCTTCATGAGTATAAAACAGTTGGGAGCAGAACTTTGACATAAAGTCATTTGGCATAAGGTCACTTTACATAACGGTCATTTGGCATAATCGAAATGCACCCTTCTTTAGTATGCCAATTAGGGATCGGGATATTTGGCATAAAGTCATTTGACATAAGGTCGTTTGGCATAAGATCACTTGGCATAAAGACATTTGGCATAACGGACATTTGACATAACCGAAACACACCCTTCTTTATTATGCCAAATGTCCATTATGCCAAGTGACCTTATGCCAAATGACACAGACCCTGCCAAGTGTCCATTATGCCACATGTCTTTATGTCAAATGACCTTATGCCAAACGGCTTTATGCCAAATGACACAGATCCCTCACATTCAATAAAACAGAATACTGTCATCGGCAAAGTTGTTGCAAATTGAGTCCTTTATTAAGGAAAAATGGTAATATTTGTATTTTAGACATTACTTACAACCTACCCAACTAACATTTTCAGCGCTATAAGCTTCAGTCATTTGCTTTCTGTTGTGTAACCATCGAGTAAAAGCAGTCAACGCTGAATAAAAGGAAAGCTAGTCAAATATAAATCGTAAGCTAATACACGACTGCAAAACAAGCACCATACAGCTACCAAACTCGGTTTTCAGAAATTCATTGCTTGTCACTGGGGCTGCCTTTACTCCACCGTATTCCAACTCCGGGAGATTTCCCGGAAGATGTGAAAACTTGAACACATCGAATAGGAGTCCCCACTAACAAAACAGCTGCTACTATACAGTACAATTCGTTATACTGACAAATCCCCAAACCAGCAGCGCTTTAAAGGCCGTTATGCGATTTCATTACGGCTAGAAGCTGTAATAAAGAAACTGTTGGTTTACCAACACGGCTTGTCGGATATAAACATTATTGTCAAAACAAACTGTAAGCGGGATATATAGCTACTACACAAATTCTTTACAGCTATCCATGTATGTGCTGTGAAATTATTTGGGTTGCTTTTATTGCACTTTAATTCAATGCCGGAAGATTTGCCGGAAGATGTGCAAATCGAGTAAGAGTCCCAGCCACTACAACAGCTGCTTTTATACAGTACGTTTTGTAATGTTGCCAAAACACAAAACAGCAGCGCTTCGTAGCCGTTTAAAGAACACTCTTTCAGCTAGAAGCTGTGAAGAAGAATCTGTTGACGCAACCACACAGCTTGTTCAATGTAAACATTATTGCGTTTGACGTTTCACAAGCTTTTACAGCAAGATGAAGTTGGGTAAGGTTTCTTGTGGCACAATTATGAAGCCTTGTCTGGAGTAAAACAAAACGGGCTATTTTCTATGTTATTTATATATAGCAGTGTGGCAGCGAGGACATCATCGGGACCAGTGAATACGGAGATCGGGAGTTCGATTCCAAATAGCGGCATGTACTTTAATTATTCAATTTTAAAAGTGATAATTTCAGTTCCACATGTATTGCGTCACGGTATCCATAACCTAATTATATTTAATCGTTTAATTTGGGGATGCCGTAAAACTATTATTTAACAATTGCGAAAAGGCTGAAAAAGCGCCTTCTCAAGATGTTATTCAGTTAGTGGTTACATAGGAGCCGAGAAAAGAGCTATGACTAGGTGGCATAGAAGCTGATCGCACAGCATGTACAAGCTGATTAAGTTCGCCAGATTCATTGGTATAGGGCTTGCATAGAAGCTTCCGTCCATATGTACAACACATTAACTCAGCATCAAGCCGTATTAAGGACGCTTTGTTGACGTTTACATTCACAATAAATGTTAGTTGGGTAGAACACCCTGAAAACACCATGAAGTTTAGATAAACGAAATAATTGACTATCAGTTGTTCCAAAAGATGAATTTGTATATGGGTTACGTTCATATGTGTTCATTTGACCTTCATCAAGAACATCGAAAGATTTTTTATAATCTGGGATGTTCTTGGCGTTCCAAATTTTCCTGTCCTGAAAAGTCCTTCAAATCTACAAGAAAATTTGTATGTGTTTCCGCCATAAATAATAGCATGGCATAATCTGTTGGGATCCGTGAATCTCTTGAATCTCAAATGTCATTTATAGACACTATAGGGATACTCCAGGTCACCCAAACTACCTTGGAGTTCAGAACCTCAGGTCTACACACGTAACAGCAGCCATATCTGTAATATTAAGTAACGCTGCATATTCACCCACGGTTACTGAACAAATCTAAAGTCTACTTGATATTATTATGAACCTCTGGGACATTAAGGGTCGTCTAAACTGTCCTCTAATGAAGTCCTTCAAATCTACACGAATAACTTCATGTGTTTCCTCCATAAATAATAGCATTACATAATTTGCTGGGATCCGTGAAGCTCTTGAAATCTATTCCAGGGATATTCCAGGTCAGCTAAACTACTTTTGAGTTCAGAACTTCAGGTCCACACTTTTAACAGTAGCCATATTTGTTATACTGAGTAACGTTCCATATTCAACCGCGGTTACTGAACCAATCTGAAGTATACTGGAAATTTTTATCAACATTTGGGACATTAAAGGTCGTCTAAACTGTCCTCTAATGAAGTCCTTCAAATATACAAGAATAACTTTGTTTCTGCCATAAATAATAGCATAGCATAATCTGCTGGGATCCGTGAAGCTCTTGAAATCTCAAATGTCATTTAGAGACACTATAGACACAAATTACCTTATTTCAAGATTACTAAACTATCCTACAACTAAGAACTTCCAGCTTAGGTGAAGATATGACGAAATCACATCTGGAGCACAAATCTGGAGGCAAATGTGGGACGCGACCGAGGATAAGGACTGCAGCCACGCGAACCGAGTGTTGTGGGTGAAGTATGGTTGATTCAGTTTCATTATCCTTCCAGGACGCGCGCCATCAAGCAGCTGAAACTGCACCACGCTCGCGCTGTATACGTTAGGATCTAAATTCAGTAATAGTAAGTTTGGATGACCTAAGATATCCCGACTGATCTGATACTGTCTATTGAACATTCAGAAGACTTACTGGACATGATAGATTACAAATCGTAGCTTTGCATAATTAAAGAAAGTTACCGCTACACCCGTAGACTTCAGGATCTAAACTCAAGAACAGTTTGGATGACCTAGGATATCCTGACTGATCGGATACTGTTTATTGAACTTTAAGAATACAGACTGGACATAATAGATTCCAAATCGTAGCTTTCTATAATGGAAGTAGTTACCGTTACACCGTAGACTTCAAGATATGAACTCATGAACAGTTTGGATGACCTAGGATATTCCGAACTTTCAGAAGACTTACTGGACATGATAGATTACAAATTGTTGCTTTGAATAATTAAAGAAGCTACCGTTACATCCGTAGATTTTAGAATCAATACTCAAGAAGAGTTTGGATACCCTAGGATACCCAGAAAAAATATTTTCCATCGTATTCTATTCTTTTTATGCTGTTGAGAATCATAACTACAGAAAAACGTTAAAAAACTATATAATAACGCTTGGAAAAAATTCGGCTTCAAAGGGTTAAGATGTTCTGGGTCGTCCAAACTGTCATGGAGTTCCGTCCTTCAAATCTATAACAGTAAACATTAGCTGTTATCGCAATAAACAATTACATTGCATAAACTTCTGGACTCCATGAACCTTTTTAAAACTCCAAGGCCATTCCAAGACATTTTTTAAGATGTTCCAGGTCAACCGAACTACTCTGAAATTTCATAATTCTAGTCTATACTAGTAATAGTAGACAGTTTCGCTATACTAAGCAATGTTATTAATATTACCATTTTTCCTGAAGACCAATACTTTTGGGTTGTTTTAGAGTTCAGCCAAACTACTCTGAAGTTCAAAATATCGAGTCTCCACTTGTGAGAGGGAGTCTAAGATTTTTGCCTAAGCAAAGTGTACCCACACACTAGTGAGGACTTACCAAATTTGGCGATTTCCTCGGAAAAGAAGGATCGAGCTCCGAGTGTACAAGTAGTTCAAGAGGAAGATGCCTAGGCGTGGGGCAGAAGAGACGGTAGTCCAGAGGCTCGAACAAACCCCCCCCCCCACTCTTGGTAGTGTAGTTCCCGGCAGAGGATAGGACTACCAACCCCAACTTAAGTCTTAAGGAGTCGTGCGACCAGTGCCGGGGAATAAGTGATCGAAGGGGTGAAAAGATCTATTCAAGCAATCGCAGAAGCGTATGAGGCAGTCATCAGGAGAGGAGCTTCGAGGTGGCGCCCGCAAGGCTTTTGATGACATCGATGATGAAGCTCCACGTTGGAGATCCAATTGTGAGGCCACCTAGCAAGAATTATATACCGCAGGCATCTATTGATGAAGACCTGCAGCCGTTGAGTGCTCTCCACTGATACACAACAAGTTTCACTGGCGTATAGCAGCACAGATTTCACGTTCGAGTTGAAAATTCGGATTTTGGTGCGTCGACTAATCTGATTGTTTTTCCATACATGTCTTAAACTCGCAAAGGCAGCCCAGACCGAACAGTCTCGGTCAATGCTTCTCGTGGATCTGTGAGCCGACGTGCGCAATATAGCCGCACTTGTACAGGTGAAATGATCCTCGAGCCGTTTATATGTCTGGTGGAAGAGGTCCTTGGTGAGGGCATTGAGATGTGGACTCTTACAGCAGAGGCGACTCTGAAGGTTAAAAACCTAGACGAGATCTATGTTCCGTTAGGCTATGGAAGGGCCCGACAGGGACACAGGTGGCTTTGATACAGCTACCTGTGGCGGACGCAAGTAAGTCCGTTAAAGTAGGGAAGCTAAGGTTTGCTGGTCAGGGACGGGTCACCGGAGGTTCGCTTCAGGTGTTTGGAACCAGCACACAAGTCATGAGACCGTAAAGGCCCTGACAGGTGCAAACTCAGTAGGCGATGCGGTGGCGATGACTATAAGGCACAAGGCTGCACAAGTCCAGCCACGTGTTTGATTTGTTCTGGGAAATTCGCGAATATCAAGTACCCAACGGGTGGTCCAAGGTGCCCGGCCTTCAGAAAAGCTGAAGCGGGCAAAGCACAGTGCAGGTTACGCAGCTAATCCTGAACCAAGCCAAAGTGAACGGGGTTCTCTTTTGTAGCTGGTGCAGGTGACTTCAATGCCTGGGTCATGGAATGGGGAAGCCGTTTTACGAAACAGCGGGGTCAGATCCTGCTAGAGGCACCTGGCGATTCGCTACATTATCGACTACAACAACAGCAGACAGCCAACGGGTAGAGGAAGAGGCGGCTAGACCAAGCTCTCATACTTCGAAGACGAGGTATTTTGGGAAGCGCTTCGCCGTGAGTGAAACCTTCTTGGTTCAAGCAATGGCGAGCAGGTAGAGGCGTTCTCGCGTGCATGCGATGCGACCATGCCAAGGCAAATCCACCCAGAAATGGGAGACCACCGGCTTACTGGTGGACTCAAGCGATGGCGGACCTGAGAAAGAGCGAAACGAATAGCGGATGGTGTTGGCCACTTCTAAAGTCGCGCTGAAACCGAGATAAGGGCAAGCAAAAAGGCCTGCTTCGAGGGTCTCTATCAGAGAGCCAATGCGAATCCGTTGGGTGATGCCTACAGGATCGTGACGGCCAAGACGAGAGGTGTAATGGCTCCTACAGAGCAATCTCCAGCGATGTTGGAGGGGATCATCGAGGGGCTTTTTCCGCGTCATGCTCCTATAGCCCTTGGCCTCCTTTCGTATGCCAGCCGGGGACTGGAGCTGGCGATGAGGAACGGGTCACCGATGTGTAACTTGCGGGGATATCAAAGTCCCTTCGCGTAGGTAATGCCTCAGGTCTGGACGGAGTTCAGAATTTGGCCTTAAGTAGCTGTTGCAGAGGCTTCCGAGATGTTCAGGTCTGCTATGCAGAAATACTTGGACGAGGGAGCTTTCCCTGAGGTATGGAAGCAGTTTAGCCTGGTTCTATTGCCAAAGGCGGGAAAACCACTCGGAGACCCGTCGGCATATGCTTGATCGACACGGCGAGGATGTAACCAGTCCCAGGTACTTGTACAAGATCTTCAGAAATTACTTCCAGAACCCAGTACTTGTATACGACACAGAAGTGGGTCGGAAGTGCTTTCACATAACCTCAGGAGTCCCGCAAGGTTCCATCCTTGGTCCGGTGTTATGGAATGTCATGTACGACGAGGTGTTGGGATTAAAGATACCGGTGGGAGTGACGATCGTCGGCTTCGCTGACGACATTACGCTGAAGGGCTACGGTGAATCGATCGAAGAAATGGAATTGACTCCAGTCCACTCGATCGCAGTTTTGAAGGAGTGGATGAGCTCCATGAATCACCTTGAAGCTTTCGAAGCTCAAACACATGGGGTAATTTGATTACGTCTTTGATTACGTCTGCAAGAGAGCCTCCACGATGTTCAATATTTATGCGGTGTATGCCAGTAGACACACGATTCTGGCTAGTGTCACCTCGTCCATACTTAGACATGGGGCCTCGACTTAGACGATTGTACCGTACCTTGTCAGACGATACGTTTTTTTGGTCACCACCAGTAAGATGCCTAGGGACCATTCATAAACCACGTAGACTTGGAGGGAGGTCTAGCCAAAGTCTACGCTCCATACAAATTTCAAAATTTTTGTATGGACGAAAGTCTACGAGGGGGGAAGTGGGGTCTGGGATGGCCAAAATTTGGTCTATGTGGTTTATGGCCCCTTAGCGTGTCAGCCCAAATTTTGCTCTTCTTATTTTAATGTTATTCCAAACAATCATCAAGCACGATAGTAGTTGTGTAGCCTTTCAGTACCATTTCCATAAACAAACAAACAAAAATAACATCTCTTTGTCTCGGTATCTCCAATGTAAACATTTCGAGAATATGAATCATTTGAAAGCAACTCAAGCAGTAAACTATTCTACTTCAATGAATAACAAGGAAACATATCCAAATGTCACAAAAAACGTTAGATTTTTTAAGTAACAAGCTAGAAATGATCGAATTATTTTGGTACGCTCTCCCACTGTTTATGTTTGCTGCAACAGCAGTGCTGGCGGACCGCTTGGTGAAGATTTCGTAAATTATAATGCTTTGCTTATTTCACTAACAATTGTGGTAAAAAAGTTAAAAAATAATCACCCCACGAATTATTTTTGATTTTATGACGCATAACCAATGTGTTTGACTGAATTTTTTAATTGATTTCGATCAATTTCATTGATGCTTTGGCCAGCAGGATCGACATCACTGCGTGCAATGATCGATGATTGTGCGCGCCAAAAGACATCACCGCGCTGCCGTCGTCGTCGTTGGTACTGCGGTGGGTGGTAAACACCGCCAACCACATTTTAGTGCGGTCGAAACAAATCGTTAAAAATTTCTACTTTCGAGTGAAATAATGCTTAGTAATCGTGATTACTTGGAAAGAGGCTTGTATTTGAAGTAGTGTGAATACATTTTTATGCCGAATATCTCGCGTGAAATTGATTATTTTATAGAATAAGATAAGTGTCGATTTTTTACAAATATGTATTGGTGCAATGTTGTGTAAAGTTGATTTCGGTCAATGATTTTGAAGAAGCCATTTTGCGATGACACGCTAAGGGGCCTTATGAACAGCTGTTCGGAAGGATAATAAAGTGCTTCGAAATGCATGGGGAATGTCACGGAATTTCACGAAAAAAAAATGTCATGACATTGTTCAATTTCCACCACTTCACATGGTGATTAGTTATGGGAAACTGTCCCTAGTAGGAAAAACTTTTCCTTGGGGACTTGAAAGTCGGCTACTATACGCAGGTTATGCCGGAGCACGTGGTCGAACTGCATCCCTTCTATCGGGCAATTAGCCGCGCGGAAGATTACCTGGCATGTCGTCATCGGGGCGGCAGCCCGGGCAACGTCTAACAACAAAATGATAGCAAATCGAAAACTCGACTTGTACTTAGCAGCAAATTGATTTCAAATTTTGATTTCAGTTTGCTGTCACGTCAATTATTATAAAGTTACTATGTTTTTATGTTATATCAAAATTTCAAGGCAACCTTGTATAATAACTCTTAGAATATACCATTAGTGCAATTATCTTATTGCATTGAGGGTTTCCTATCAATCGAAAAACCTCAATATTTAACGATTTTTCCATTTTTCGAACTGATATCAAAAACTGTTATCAATTTGCTATCTCTGATAGCAGGAATTGGTTTTCAACTTGCTGATACGGGAACATTTTTCTGCTCCCATTTTTGATGTTTTAACCGTTAAAACGACCAAAATGACAACAACCTGAGTTATCATAATTTGCAATATGAATATCACAACATTAAAATTTGTTTTCAATTTGCTGTCAGACTCTGCTCGGGTATCTAGCCATGTTTTGGTGATGTATTCGATCAGAACACGGATAGATTCTCCGTCGGGAAAGAGGTGTTAAAGCAAACTAAATAACATTCATGAGAGATACCCTTGAGGGAAATTAAATCCATTTCTGTTATTGGCGGATAGCGTACTCGAATTGTTGAATTTAGTGAGTTCGCTCTAATTTAAGCTGTATAGTTGTGAGTAGGCACGCTGTCCATAAACTACGTAGACTAAATTTTATGTTGATTAGTTCTTTGAAGTGTCAAGACAAATTTTAAATCCTAACACACTCGATTATTTTTTTTGCATGAGTTGATTATTTGTACACGGATATTATTGACCGTGTTTCCCTGTGTACACATTTTCATGTTAATTGGTTTAAAATTGACTGAGTTACAAATAAAACTTAGCAAAAAAATTGGGTGTACTACTGCCTCTTATAAAAAATGACGGCAAGCCTCGTGCATGATCTCATCTTTTTGCAACTTGTTATACAGTGATAGACATTCGTTTAGCCGAGGCTAACAAAATTTCAAAAAAGTGTCAGGAAACTCATACAAAAGATTTTATTATAAAACTTTTTTATCGTAGTGATAGTATATCTAGTACTGTTTTATATAAATGTGATACATCACACTTACATATACACTGAAACAAAAACGAGGGTAAAAACCCTTCAAATGTCATTTTTTGCCTAGACATTCGTTTAGCCGAATTGTACAATTTTTAGAATTCCATAATATAAAACTATCAAATTTCGAAAAATATCCAACAAAGCCATTTTGTATGGTGATCTGTACTATAGATCGACCTGTAAATCATGAATTAGATCGTTTTTGGAAGTGTTGCCATATTAATTTTGCATGCATCACATATAAATATGTAATAATATTGTAAATGTTTCCAAATTGAGATTTGATGTAGTTATTCTTATCGAAAGTGTTTCAAAAGAATCTAATGAAAGTTTCATGACCAAAGCAGGTTGAAAATTTACGAAAAACAATTTTTTTAACAGAAAAAAAATAACGCAAACCATCAAAAAATCACGTATTTAAGTATTGTTTTGATGAAATATGATGGTTTTACTTGCATAAATCACAGCGTTTACTACTATTACGTCTTCTAATAGCTACCAATATCTTCTAGACTGTATTCTGGCTGAAATAACATACATTGGATGTCTCATATTTGGAGAAATGGCACCGAAAGTATTCAAATTCCTAGCATGAACTACTTGTTTCACAATTTAGACATTCTTTCCAAATATATCATGTTAAAAATGAATGTGGTTCACAACTAAGACTCATTTATAATATATTTCTTCAAATTGAATGAAATAAGCCAATTATTTGACCATATCTTGCATTTTTGTATGAGCATCTGCTTTTGAATAAACAGGGTACAAAAAATCTGACACTTCTTGGAGATCTTTCACTTTGCAGTCTTCTAACTCATTTAGTAATGCTAGTATCAAAAAGGTATACTCCACAGGCATTAGGGCACGTATTTATTTCAATGCAGAACTATTTATTTTAGCTTTTATCAATCCCATTTTAAAGTTTAACCAACCAAAAACCAATATACTTAATTTTTGCATGACATTTTTTGCAATAATTTGAACATTTCTAACAATAATTATGTACCATATTTTCAAAACTGCCAATCTAGCTTACGTTTGAGTGTTTACAGAAATCATTTTTCCTAAAAAAAATTGTTTATCGTCGCTTCTCCTTATCAGGGCATTTTTTATAATATTTTTCCGAATTTCACAAATAAAAAAACTTTTAAGGGGAATTATCTTGCTAACACGTCATAAACTAAACGCCTTGGAGTATATCCTCGAAATAGGGTATCGCTCTACTTGGGCGGTGGCTTCTTTATTCGTCTGTTTTTCACTATAACTCAGTCAATTTTGAACCAATCGACTTGAAATGTTGTACACGGGTAGATACTATACCTATCTCACTGCATTCCAAAAATTGTGTCAATTGGTTCAAATTTGACTGAGTTATAGTGGAAAACAGACGAAAATAGAAGCCACCGCCCAAGTGGCGCGATTCCCTATACTCACGAAATTGCAAAAAATCTATTGAAAACCAATTTTTCATTTACCTCGGCTAAACGAATGTCTAAGTAAAAAATGACATTTGAAGGGTTTTTACCCTCGGTTTTGTTTCAGTGTATATGTAAGTTTAATGTATCACATTTTTATGAAACAGTACTATATATAGTATCACTACGATAAAAGAGTTTTATCACAAAATCTTTTGTATGAGTTTCCTGACACTTTTTTTGGTCTCGGCTAAACGAATGTCTATCACTGTATAAATAACTATTAGAATATTACCGACAACGATTTTTAAATATCTCAATAAAACAATAACGAAAAAAAAACACAAAAATGACACTCACCTGCTCGTACCGCGCCTTGTCCTTCTCGGCCATCTGCTCGTACTTGGACTTAACCTCCGGCTCCATGTCGGACCACTTTCGGCCAAGCTCCTTGGCGATGTCCCCCACGCCGTACTCCGGATTCAGCGCCTTAACCTTGTTCCGTTCGTCGTGGCAGAACCAGAAGAACGCCGACCTATTGGTTGAAAGAAGGAAAAAAAAAACGTTATTGAAGGTGATTTCAATTTTCAACTAATCTGGGTAATTTGGGGACACTTACAGTGATCGCTTCGGTGCGTTGGGGTCCTTGAATGCCTTTCGCTTCTTGCCGCGGCCGACCACGGTGCCCTTCGGGGGGACGTAGTTCTGCATCTCCAGCTCGTACCGCTGCTTGTCCTTCTCGGCCATCTCATGGAAGCGCTGTTTCTCCTTGTCCAACATCGTCTGGCGCAAAGAGAGGGATGTGGAAAATTTGTGGTAGTCGGGTGTGTTCGGTGAAATGGGTGAGGGGGGAGGCGAAATTGGGGGCCAATATGGTAACGATAATCATAACCAATGCTGGAAATCTTGAACGTGATAGATGGTAGTTTTGACCTCTTTCCGAAAGAACAACATATTCCTAAATATAAACTACAGTTTTTCTGTACATAACATCCGCATTTTAGACTTAAGAATAACTATTTTTTTCTCCAACTTCAACTTCAAACTTTATTCAAAACTCAAAATAAAGTTATTGATCAACAAAATAGCAGCTTTAAATTTCCTTCGATCGCTGTTTTATTTGCCCTTGACGTATGTTTCCAACCAACCCTGAAAATTCGTCCATCCTAGAAAGTGCATATCTTCAAACACCCCTTCCTCTCCTGGAGCCACCCATTTTCGCTTCAATTGCATTTTATCTCCATCGCTTTTAAATCTTACAACTCGGCCGTGTCACCTACGTCCCTTGGTGTGGCCCCTCGACAAAACCGAAATCCAATCCATCTATAGGTGTCTCGGGAAAACCCCAGGACGATGACAGAGGCCGGCGACGTGCGCTCGCCGTGCGTTTTTTATGGCCTTAGTCCGCATGTGCCGGCATTGTTGTCGCACTGCTGCTGCTGCGGCAGCAGGTCGAACGCTTTCCCTCTGCACAGCGCTCACCATCTCCCTTTGGAACTGGCAATAGGTACAGTGTTGGTCAAAGCATTTGCTATGCAATCATTTGTTTTATTTCCTTTCGTCTGCCATTCAAGCTGATATAACTGGAGCTATTCGAAGGTACATTGTTTTCAGAAAAAAAAAGTTCTTTGAAGTAGTCTCTGTGGGATTTGAACCCAAGGCTAGTGTAGCGTTCGTTTGACGCTTAACGCAACTGAACCATATAACAACGTGAAGCAAAGTATACATAATATCGAGGCTGGTAACGAAAACTAATGTTTTTAGAAAAAAAAAACTTTCATCAGGTGTCTCCAAGTATTTTACAAAACTTTTGGTTTCTAGTGGAATTATAAACACAAATCTTAGCAATGCTGTCGGAGGAAGTTGAAGCGAAAACTTTATACGGTTAATCAAAATAGCTTGATAATAGCTTGGATACTCTTTTGTTGACCTTCACTGCATATAAAAGTTGAGGATCGACCCATGGGCTGAGTGTGCCTTCTATTTTTCCACCCGTCATCCCCTTCTTGTTTGCTGATTTCAAACGCATTCTTCCATCATCTCACACACGTGACCGACCACCACCACCGGTATTCAAAGTCACCAGGCATACGGCAGGAAGGATACAGAGCAACAGCCAGTCAGCTAGCCAGCCAGACCTTAATGATAGGTTGGTGGTGCAGCGCGCAAGTAATTTTCACACCAAAGTGCTTCGGGTCTGGCTGGGCTGCCGGCAGGGTGTTCCCTCTTGCGATAATCGCTATTACGTCCGGGCGCCTCCCACGCGACACACATTGCTTCTGCTGCTGGTCTCTGTTGACGCACTTCCTTCAAGTTCCGGTCGCATGCAGTGCAGGCAGATGCATACACTTCGGGCTAGCTAGCCCATAAATCACACGGCGGTGTAATTCGTAATTGGAATTAATCTTCTCTCCCGCGGATGGTGGGAGAAGCAATCTGCTTGGTGCGATTCCATGCCAAGGCGGAAGGCGGTGTGCGGTACCAGATGTTGGATAGTTGCGTCATTCGTCATGAAAGGGAAAGGATGGAGCTTCGAAGAAATTGATGGAATCAGCTTTCTACAGGTATCCAAGCATGATTTCCTTCGCTGTTCTTGTTTAGAGTAAACTTCAATATCAATAATTTAAATTATTGTTTTCTCAATACACCTTCGCTCAAAATCGGTGAGCTCGTTTCATACTACTTTTTCTATTTATTATTACCCGTTAAATTCTCCCTCTTTTTGTATTATGATCTATTGTTGGAACAGAATTAAGTACTATCTGTATGAACAAAGGCAGGCTAGCTCGCCAAATGCTAAACGGTTAGTACTGCAATCCTTGTTTTGATTTGCTTTTCAGTGCATAATTCCATGATAGTAAAAATATCTTGTTATAATCTTCTAGATACAGTCATTTCTTACACACCCTGAATCTCCTTAAATACCATTTTCTAAGAAAATCAAAACATTTGTACCGGAAGCCGGGATCCCACATGTTCCTTAAGCTCATCCTTGTTGACCAATTCTTGTTAACTTTGGACGGTGCATACTGGTAGTTGGAATTTTAAATTATCTTTTACAAATATGTCAGACTTTAGTTTTTAAGTTTCATGAGAGTTTCACAAGCGTTTCGAAAAGGTCCTCGGAGGTTCCAGGCAACTTGTAAGGGGAGATTCCTATATATTTCAGAGGCGTATCAAGGCCTTTCGGGGAATTACAGGTTCCGGAGGGATCTCCGTTGGCTTAAAAGGATGTCCCTCCAATCCCTGAAGTCCCCTCTGGAACGCCTTTGCAAAGGCCTGAGAACTGAAAACATCCTTGAAGCCCCATGAAACGCCGCTGAAATTCCCTGAATCGGTTCAGAAACCCCTTGAAAACCTCTGGCACGCCCCTGAACTTCCTGTAACACCCTTGGAATCCCCTGGAACTTCTCTGAAACCTCTGGAACACCCTTGAAATCCTCAGGAACACACCTGAAACCCCCGGGAATATTCTATAGCCCCTGGAAAGGCCCCGAAACCCCTTGAAACCCCTGGAACGGCCATGCAACTCATTGCAACCAAGGATGGAAATACTCACTTCCAAAGAGTTACACTTATTTGCTTTCTTCTCAGCTCTGAAGCATGCTATCAAAAAACAGTGCATGGAGGACTATTACCATGTAGTTTTATGCAAAAGTTTGCCCAGTAATTTAAATTCACTTCGTGGAGACTTGCGTTCATAGCTCTCTCACGACTTTGGTATGTGTGTGCGACCCTTGCTTTATTCGTCAAACTACAAGGTAAAAGTCCTCCATACACTGTTGTTTGATAGCATGATTCAGAAAATAGCAGGTGAATGGAACTCCTTGCAAGTGAGTGTTTCCATCCCCGCCTGTAACACCCTGCAATACTCTTGAAACCGTTTTGGAAACTGCCGGAACTCTCCAGAACGCCTCTGAAACCCCTTGAAACCCTCTGGAACGCCTTTAAACTCCCTGAATCGCTCCAAAAATTCAATTGAAACCCCTGGAGAGCCTCTGAAATTCCCTTGAAAACTCCTGAAACTCTCCAGAACACCCTTGAAACCCCTTGATACCCTCTGGAGCGCATTTAAACTCTCTGGAACGCCACTGAAGTTCATTGGAACATCCCTGAAACATTTTGAACGCCTGGAAAACCCCTCTAACGTCCCTGAATGCCCCTGAAACTAATCAGAAATCCTTATAATGATTGAAAAAAAAACGCCTGAAACAGCCTTGAAATCCCTTGAAAACCCCTTTGAATACTCTTTAAACTCCTTGAAACCCCCTGAACCGCCCTTGAATTCCGATGGAACGCCCCTAAAACTCCCTGAAACACACCTAAAACGCGCCAGAAACCCCTTAATTCGAGAAAAAAAATCTGATGGTATGTGGAGCGAACCTGGTTTAATAGTTAGAACACTTGACTATCACGCCGAGGACCTGGGATCGAATCCCGCTCCCGACAAGCTAACAAAATGTGGGTGCTTCCTTCGGAAGCGAACTAAAGCCGTGAGTCGCGAGATGAACAACCAGACCAAAAATCTCGTTAATAAAGATAAAAAACATCTGGTAGTCGTGGAGCGGACCTGGTGTGATGGTTAGAACACTTGACTATCACGCCGAGGACCTGGGATCGAATCCCACTCCCGACAAACTCGCAAAATGTGAGTTCTTCCTTCGGAAGGGAAGTAAAGCGTGGGTCCCGAGATGAACTAGCCTAGGGCTAAAAATCTCGTTAATACAGACAAAAAAAAAAAAAAAAATCTGGTAGTAATGCTTAATAACAGTTTAAGGTGAATATATGACGAAGCCACAGCTCAAATTTTCAAGACCACAAATCTGACGAACCGAAAGTCCTATTGCGTTGAAAAGTTAATCGATTGGTCACCACCAGCGGGTAACCAATCGATCAACTTTTCAGCGCAGTCCGGCATTCGGTTTTTCGGATTTGCGGTCTTGAAAATTTGAGCAGTGGCTTCGTCATATTCATATTCTATTCACCTTAAGTAATACCAGTGTTCAACAATTGGATCATGGATACATAATGAAAGTGCGATGAATAAAAAAATCTATTTGATAAAATCCCAATGAAAAGGTAATTTTAAACAACGCAAAACTGTTAAGGATATCCTTCCGGTTTTTGTAATTATGGTGTGATCTTGATATATATTACTGGTTTGCCAGCAAAGCTTATTTTGTATCAACGATTTCTTAATTTCAAGATTAAATACGTGTCGTTAGAGACACAGTTTTGTAAATAAAGCGGTGCCATATCGTGGCACTTCTATGTCAGCCGTTTAAATTATACACGACTGATTAAATCATAGTTGAAGTTCGATTTACAAACACATTTTTATAAACTGTTAAACCATTGACGAATTACCCTAATATTCCCTACCAACGGATTGCATCACCCACCAAAGATGGCTACCATATCTCTCATCTTTCCCACTAACAAAACATCCTCCAAATGATGGATTGATGATTGTGAACATGCAGAGATATTCTCGGGCCCATATAGCCGAAGCGTAATGGAAATATTCACAACTCTTTAGTCATAGAGAATTACTGTACATGCCACAAGATATACGAATGCAAAATGGTCAACTTACAATGTTTTCATTTAGCAACTGTGAGCACTTTCATAGAACAAACTGTTGGGACATAACACTAAGCAAAACAAAAAGTAGAACCAATGCCAACCAAACGTGTAAGAATTCTGCCAAAAAAACCCAAAGTCCATCTAGTTCTACATACCTTCAATGATGAACTTTTTTCATATAGGTAAGTTCTGAACAGTGTGAAAGGTAAATATTGTCTACGAGTCGACAAGGCTTAACACATGGTGTCAATGTATGCATAATATTTATCGAGACTTTTGAAGTATGCAGAAGTCTTCAACAAACTTTTGAACATAATTTTTTACCGTCTTTTCGAATAAGCAAAATACCCTCTTCGAATGAGTATAATGAGTTATTGCGCCTTTAGATTCCGCCTTCTAATGGTTATCACTTGACAAATACATACGCGTACTTCGGCTAGGGCACGTACGCCGGTTCCAGCCAGTTTAAGGAAAATCATTAAAAAATAATCAATAACCCTATGAAAACTACCGTTTTGTAGAACAAAATACAGAAAATCAAGCTAATACTTGATGTTTGTATTAATTGTGGCACTGGTTAAAATAGAAGCATTAAGTTAGTGCTGGTCATATTCACAACTTTTGTTTCTATTTTGGCCAATCGCGTCTATTTCTTATGAGAGTGGCCGAATTAGAAACATTTTGGTCAAAATTGATATAGGGTTTTGTTGTTCTTTAATTCGTCATGGTGGGTTTTTTGAAACTTGTTGAACTAAGAGTTAGCTTCAAATCCTTACCAACCAAGGCTGAATTATTTGGTCAAGTTTCCGGCAATTTGGCCGAAAAAAAAACCCATGACGAAGAAAACAAACTTGCCGATAACACCCTTTGTCACCCTATGAGAGCTATTTTTATTAGGAAAATTTTGTTTTCTGTAATTTTTGGATCAAATTTGATGATTTTATCAACTGTTACCACATTACAGCCGATTCTTTTTGTACGGGTGGTCTTTTTGCTATAACTATTTTTAACCTATAGGCTTGATACTTCATACACGGATAGTACTGGCCGTGTCTCTCTGTGAACAAATGTTCATGTGAATTGATTCAAAATTGACTGAGTTATAGCAAACATATGACCCGTGTAAAAAATCGGCTGTGTAACAATAGGATCTATCAGTAACAAATAATTTATACCGATTAGTCATAGGATGTAAAACAATGACCTAACTCGCAATAATAGCGTTTCTTTATTCACATTTTTCGCTTACAACAAAGCCCCATAAACGTTTTTGATTATATGTTCTTCAGGGAACCATAAATCAGAAATTTATGAACATCATTAAGTGTATGTCTAATGCAGTTACTGTAAATAAAAACTTGCAGATTTGCTATGACCACGTCCTTACAGTAATGGTATTCTACCTGAAACTGACGTTGTCTAACAATTAGTTACATTTCGTGAGCGATGGTTGTAGTAGTCCACTACATATACGATTCGCAGCAAATTCTCAACGATTCAACCCTGAGTTCTGAAAAGCAATCTTATCAAATGTTTTGCAATTGCAACCCTGATGAGCAGCCAGTCTCCGGCTAGCTATTAGGTGCTTTGGCATCATAGGCAAAGAGCCTAGCTGCTGCAAAATCCAACCATCCGGCTACGAGGCCAGAGCAACGTGAACGATCCAATATTCCTTGCCGTCCCCCTTTCCCAACACCTCCCCCCCCCCTTCCTCTTCTACATCCACTGACTGTATGTAGAAAATATCTTCTATGGGTATGTTTATCCAGCCGAGTTGTCGGGTGAGAAAAGAGAGTCCCCAGTCCTGGTTGCTGCTACTATTATTGTACATAGCACCGGAGCGCTTGAACATACATGCTTTTCCCACATCGATCCTATTACCCATTCCACCGGACGAGTAGTGCAGAAAAACCCACCCAGCCAGGACCACCATTCCTCCCGGCCTTCTTTCCTCGAACCGGGCAGGAGCAGCAGCACATCAGCGCAGGACTCGACACAGGAACCAACCGAGGCGGCGGCACCCTCCCGGCCACCCCGGATTTTATGTGTTTGTATGTACCTCCACCTTTCGTCTTCCTAGTTATCCTGGAACCCCCCAACCCCTCTCCACCTCCTCCATCGTCCGCCACCCCGCACCATCGCAGCGAAGCAGGATCCTCCATCATCGCTGGTCCGCCATCGAGCGCGAACGTCGTCCTGTTTTTCCGTGCCAGCAAGTTTTCTGAGAATAGAGCGCCCTCCGTCGTTTTCGCGAACCGCGCTCCACTTCCCTACCCCCCATTCCTCACCCTCAATCCGACTCTGGCTCTGGCGCTGACGCTGTTATGCTGCTTTCATTGATTTTTCCGAAAAAGGAAATGAAAGAGCGCTGGTGCTGGCTGGCTCGTTGCTGTTGTTGCGCCCCGTTTGGAAAATATCGTACTCGGTGACGAAAATATCATGGTGGGGACCCGGGGGTTGGGGGTCCGGGGTCGCTCATGGTAAAACGCGCACAAAATTTATATTATATACTTATGTGCAGCAATCGAGGCGGCAGCGGCAGCAGCATACAGAACACGACGACGTCGTCGTCGTCGTTTTGTGCCTTTGCTCCCCGGTGGAGCTGTTGGTTGGTGGTGATAGTGTTCCACTTGCCTTGTCGTCCCGATTTCTGTTTGGGGGTCGTCCACGAATTGCGATACGTTCTGCATGTTCTGGTTCGGGTATTACACTTCCACGTGTTACATGACATAGTCGTTACAAAGACCAGATGAAGTGACGAAATGTGTTACTTTAGCGTTACGTGATAAATGGCGGCCACCTTAGTTCTGCCACCATCAAGCCTTCCAGCGATGGAACACATCGGCCGGCGATCCAACCAAGAGGACGAGACCAGCTTTCTGATTACTCCGGCCCGGTCGTACGATGGCATTTTGCAAAACATGCCCCAACTCTGGGCGGCTACGGTAAATCGTTTTGAAGCAGAGGAGCGTTACTAGCAGCGTTACTCTGAATGTTAGGATCGATGAAACTGTTAAGTGACTGCTTTGAGAACTATCCCTCGGTTAAATTTACAACTTTCTGTAGAAGGTGATTCCTTGATTTCTTCTCTATTCAATAAGCCATCATCAATAAGTTTGTTTGTTTGTTTATTATCGACACTTTACACAATTGTGCATTCGTGTCGCATATCATCATCATCAATAAGGCATTATAGTACAAAAGCTTCTGCTGAACCTTAACTCAAAGACAGCTTTCAGTCAGTAACTATCGAAATGCTCCAAGAACACTAAGCTGAGAAGTAGGCTTTGTCTCAACGATGACGTAACACCAGAAAGCAGGAGAAGTAATATCTACAGACCTTTTTTCAATATTTCCTTAGAATCCATATTATTTTAATAATATGGAACGAGCTCAACGATAAATATCCATTCAAATATCTAGTGGTTATGTGCTTCTTATCGACGCGAACAAAAGTGGCATCTAGCCGCTAACTGACTTCGTCCGCTCACTTACTACTCTCTCTCTCTCTCTCTCTTCTTGGCGTAACGTCCTTGTTGGGACAAAGCCTGCTTCTCAGCTTAGTGTTCTATGAGCACTTCCACAGTTATTAACTGAGAGCTTCCTTTGCCAATGACCATTTTGCATGCGTATATCGTGTGGCAGGCACGAAGATACTCTATGCCCAAGTCAAGGAAATTTCCCTTACGAAAAGATCCTGGACCGACCGGGAATCGAACCCGTCACCCTTAGCATGGTCATGCTGAATACCCGTGCGTTTACCGCCTCGGCTATACGGGCCCTCCCACTTACTACTACTCTCACTGAACTGCTCCAACTTCGCGCGACTCAACCGTAAAAAAAGCGGAAAAATGCGAAACATGATCGCATCCTGCCTCTGACTGGCTTCGCCACCACTACTCTAGCTGAAATCTTTCATCAATATCCTAAAACACGTTGGAGTGGCACTTCGCATCCAGTTTGACTTCCTATTCCGCAGCGCAGAACCGTATCATGTTCCACGGGTCAGTTGGTCAAAGCGCCGCACTTGCTATACGCAGTCGTGGGTTTGAATCCCACCAGAAACAAGTGGTTTTTTTTACAAATTAACTTCTCAATTTGTCATTTGTCGCATTTTAGATTGTGCCTTCAAATGCTTCAACAATTATGACAATCACTTTTACTTTTTCTATGAATGTTTACAAACTGTCGTTGTGAGGCAAAGTATTGAGATTTCATTATTCCTTTACATGTATTGGAAAAAAACAATAAAGTTTATCCTCACTTTAACTAGGGTATAACTTTTTTCAGACGTTGGATCACTTTGCGGTCTTCGACAAAGTTGTTTGGCATATAGTCACCTACAATAGTACCAAAAGGTTTGATGATTGAACGCTAACAGCGCCACCTAGCGGTAAAAATCGAAAACCTAAAATTTCGGCATACATTTGGCCAAGTTTTCCCATACAAACTTGAAGCGTTTTGAGCGCCCCTTTAGACTTAATTGATTTTGCTCAAAATTTGAACGTAGCTTTTGGAAGTCCAAAACAACTAATTTAGGAGGTAAGACTTGGCATTTTTCGATTTTTTTTTCATATACGTGTGGGCCACCTTAATAAACATGCCTATGTTTTTGATGACATTCCAAATAAAATCTAGCATAATACAATATGGGTAATTCTTGCTGAGACCGGCGCACTATTTACTCCTTGTCCTCAAAAATGTTTGAGGTGGCGATTTTCTGAAAGTCTTCGTTAAAAAGTAAGGAAAATGCATTTGATTAGTCAAATTGATGGACCCCCCGTTAGTTAGAGCCACAACAATTTTTGCAGACCCCTCGATTTTGGTCAAATGGTGGCTCATTTAAACCGTTATAACTCGAAAGTTTCTCCAAAAACTACCTCTAAACGATAGATAAAAAAGACATCTCTAATTTTTTTTATATCAATCTATCTAGGTATCTATATATATAAAAATGCAGTGGCATACGTGGGACCGCGCATAACTCGCGAACGGAACGTCAGATTTGGGTCATCTTGGTTTTGTTCTGTTAGTTTTCACCCAAGGAAGGTTTATGAGGCAAAAAGGATGAAGAAATTGAGAGTTTTTAAAAATCAATTTTTCATGTAGTTTGCGTACGAGGACTTGGCCTTGAAAAGTCAAAAAACGCAGTAGGCAAGACAAAGTTTGCCGGGGTCAGCTAGTGTTATGTAAATGTCTCAGCTTTCAAATGATGCAAACATTCTGAAAATCGGTGGTTGCCATCATGGTAAAACAAAGTTTTGGTATAAAAATCCAAGATGGTGGCCAAACTCAATATGGCTGACCCAAATTTTTATTATTGTAAATAGTAGCTCTATCTTTCGTCGTTTCAACAACAATTCGTTTTTAGGAGGTTTCTGGAGAAACTTTCGAGTTATAACGGTTTAAATGAACAACCATTTGACCAAAATCGAGGGGTCTGCAAAACTTTTTTTGCGATGAATTTCAGAAAATCGCCACCTCGAACATTTTTGAAGACAAGGTGTAAATAGTGGGCCAGTCTCAGCGAGAGTTACCCATATAATTAAAAAAGCTCTATTCTGCAGCAACGATAGTTGCTGATCGAGCCGCTATATATAATAGGGTGGCGTAGCGAACCACTTGGGCAGCGGCCGGTATTTTGGGCACTCTTCGCTATAACTCAGTCAATTCCAAACCAATTGACTTGAAATTTTGTACACGGCTAGATACTATACGTATCTCATCGCGTTCTAAAAATTGTGTGAATTGGTTTAGAATTGACTGAATTATAGCAGAAAAGTGCTCAAAATAGGACCCCTGCCGAGATGGTTCCACTTTCCTACCTAGAATACATTAGCAATATCTTTCTCTCCTATGACTCTCTGGAAGCGTTCTGGTCAATAAAACAGATGAAGCACTTAGTATAGTACTTCCTGAACGGGATGCGCCAAGTTCTCTGAGTGCTTTGTTCAAACGCTCATACATCATCACCATAGCTTGGGCTCCTTCACATTGCTGGATTCCGGGCAATCAGAAAGCGGACTCTCTTTGGCTAAGGTGGGCGCTAAAACGGGGATATTTACGAGCATCAAATCACTGCATCATTGCATTGAGTAGGGTAGATTGGTTGCACTCTGTCATTACACAGGTGTCAAAGAAACCATGGCTCAAAAGGTTATGCAATTCATGTAATGTGTCGTTTGATTTCCAACCACTATTTCGTTGAAAGCACATACCTTCCATATTTGGCTCGCGGAAAATAATATCTGTTTATGCAGCGAAGTTTACCAGGATATTGAACTTGTCGTGTGGGCGTAGGGTTGCGATGAGCATCGTGAGGTCAGATCTGAGTTGTATGATACACTTCGGGTCCGAGAAAAACAACCGAAGCCTATTACATAAGTGTTGGCAATCCTTGATTTGTAGTGCATGAATCTTATTTATTCGTTCTCAAAACGTGTTGATGTCAGAGTTTGACTGTTGTAGGTTCACTGGTCCACATTTGCTTGCATCCTCCCTAGACAAATCCAACTTGCTGTTTATAATTTAACGAGGGAAAAGTGATTTATTTAATTGATTGAACTGATAACGCTGCATTCTGTAGCAACGAACACTAACTTTGAAGTGCCACAGAGCTTTTGTAGGGTGTGAATCGAAGGTTGGTTTAACAAGTGAATATGGTGAAGTGAGGATTGAACGGTGATGAACAACAATTCGGCTAGCTGCTGCTTTGGTGTGGTTGCATTCGTCGTACGCAAAACGAGAAATATTGCCAACTCGTAAGTGGAGTGAAATTGAAACGTGAAATTATTCGCTAAAGAGGCTGGTTATAGATAGTTTACATCAATTTGCTTGCATCTAATGAGGCACTGGCAAAGGTAAGTAGGAATATCTGTGTTGATTGGCTACTTTCCATCCGATGTGACGGGAATTAGCGCATTAATTCAAGTACATTTTTTCCCTTCAAATGATCCAAAAATTCGTAAAAAAAAACTCAGCTTTTTTACAAAAAAGGCTGTTTAGGGGCTGTCCATTAATTACGTAAGGGTTTATGGAGGGAGGGGGGGTTTGATAAATCTTACGCGCCATACAAAAATGTTTGGGTTTTCATACAAAAAATCTTACAAGGGGGGGGAGGGGGTATCGAAAAATCGCTAAAATTCCCTTACGTAATTAATGGACAGCCCCTTAGTGTTCCATAAATCTGAGAAAATTGACGAGTTTGAGAGTTTTATGTGTATGCCCCAGTCACTGTGCGTAGTTTGTTGAGATCCCACTTAGTAATCTCCTGGTCGTCCAGTCAAATTTTCTCCAATCAGATTTTCTTTAAAATGTTTTCAGTTTTCTTCTAGGATCATCTTCAGACCTCGGTAGGAACGCTTTCAGGTTCTTCTAAGGAAACTTTCGTACAGAAACCATTCACTTTTCTGATTGTTTTCGTCTTCAGTGTCTCGTACTGGCTGTCGTTTTGACTGAGTTGGGTCAAGTGCGAGACACTGAAGATAACCTTTCAGTTAAGGTCGAAATACGTATCTGTCAAAGGATGCAAATTCTTAGCGGAATTAAAAGTTACAGCACTTAACCCGATTTTATTTTTAGCAATTTCTCCAAATTCCTCCTACAAAGTCTGATAAACTCCCTTTAGGAAAACCTTCCATTTAGCATTGTCGTGAGGATTCTCTTAACCTTCCTTTTGCATCACGTTGGCAGCAGCTCGCTGACGTAGTGTACAGTTTGGGTCAAAAATGACCCTAATGTCAAAGGAGGGTTAATATGTTGCCTAGAAATTACTAGTTGACATCAGGATGGGAAATGTCACGGACAAATAACACAGAGCAAATATTAAATGACATTTACATGATATTTTCCATCCCTGGATAAGATTATGGTCAATTCTAATGCTTTGTACCAATTTAAAAAAAACTCGAATTGGATGTAATGTTGCAAATGAGTCTACGAAATCACTTCAACGCTTCATTCATTTTGTGAGAAATTATAACGCCATATGCTCCAAACGCATCCAAACAAATCAACGTTAGAAAATCAGTGAAAGGGCCCATAATTGTACGCACAGTCATTCATCGGTTCGGGTCGTTTCTTCGTATGTAGACTGTAGAGGTAGACGCCTGATGGCGCGTCGTCGAAATCGAATGAATCATTAATTTGCTTCGACGGCGTGATCGACGGTGTTGCTACTTTTGGTGATTCATTTACCAAGTTGATTTCATTCGATTTTATTCAATTTGAGCGAAATCAATCGAAATTCGTTCGGGCAATCCGGTAAAGTAGGCTCTGAAATTCCAAATACGCAGAGCCTACTTTATCGGACTTACCAAACACTGAAACAAATTTCCACGATCTTCGTGAATGAATTCCGATTAGGAATTATCGAAATGTCATTTCTGAAACAGTGATGGAACCTTCATTTCGAAATCGACAGCTGTGACATCTTCCACCAGGATCCATACGATTATTCTCGTCACATCCATTTCCCGGTGTTCGATTGGCATTCCACGCATTGGCATTGCACAAAACGCACATGGTGGTGCTGGTGGCACAACGCAAAATGCGTGAAATTAAAGTGTGGCACATTTAATTTCTCCTTGCCACTAGGTAGAGGCACTATAACTGCACCGTCATCCTTCTTTTTCTCGCGCGACCGCATGGCGAGGCGAGGTGATACCGAGCGCGCCGCGGTGTGATCCGTAATCAAACATCATTGCACAGTAAAAACGTGAACTGTGTTGATGGATCGGGGTGCGCGGAGGGGCACTCGTCGTTCGGTGCTCACTTCTCATTTCAATCGACAACGACGCGGTAACGACCGACCGGTCTACTATGGTTGGTTTCAAAGTTTAGAATGTCTAAAATGTTTAAAAAATTAAATCATTTTATATTTTCAGTGTAATACACTGAAAAACACAAACTTGTATCTCTGTATCGTTGCAAAAAGTTTTTTTTTTCTACAAGCTATTTGACATTAAACCATTAAATTTATTACTGTTTATCATTTCTTCTGAACCATTCGTTTTTTGTGAATCACAACTTAAACATTGTATATCTCCGTAACCATAGCACCGATATTTTGAGAAATTCTCAGTGAATGTGTTAGCTGTCGAATGACAGTTTAAAAAATTCAAATCAAAGTAAGCCAGTTTCCTGAATTTTGACCACCTGACGCCCCACAGTGCGGTCTCCGGCCGGCCGGCCCCGGTCTGGCATTAAATTCAATTCGATTTAAATTTATTATATTATCAATCATTCACGTGTTTCCAATTTCACGTGCCTGCCGGCATATCTCTCTTGGTCGGTTTCTGCTCTTCGTGTGCTGTGTGAACTCAGTTATATCGGCAAATCCCCCTGCCCTGCCACCATCGGATGGAGCAGCGCATGCAGATCAATCAACGATGGATGTGGGTCGGATAAAAATGGCTCCGGTAACTGGTCACTGGAACTGGTCGAGGACGAACAGCAGAAGCAAGGATTAACCGATCAAGGTTTACTGCGATCCGTTCCGCGTCGCGCGGGCCACAGGATTAATCGCTTGCAATTTCGATCGGCGGCGGTGGTTCTTGGAAATATTTCACAAGCGCAGCAGTAGGCCTTGACGCTGATGAAATGTTTCCCGACGCTGACGTTTCAAAATTCACACGCCTGCTTGCTTAGTTAGTTGCTCGAATGCAGATGCGAATGTCGCTTCAGGGGATACTACCTTTTACAGAGTGAGTAGCTAAAGCCCGCATCGCGGTGAGTAGACCGAACAGGCAATAAATTTCCCACTACGGCGAGAAGGTGGATATAATTTATTATGACACGACATTACGCCGGCTCTATTCAGCTGGAGTGAGCTAGCGAGCGAGCGCGCGGGTCCTAATGGATGGGGCTGGTGGTAGATGTCCAGGGGTCCCACGAAGGCAGGTAGCGCAAAGAGGAAATTTAGCGATTTGTATCCACTGTACAACCGTTCATCGGTTGCTAGTGCGGTACTTTGCGTGCCCGTGGGTGTCCATTTAATTTCACGAAACAGAACTGTGTGTACTTGGTTAACACTTTCAAGCAGTTCCGGATCCGGAAACACTTGACGAAGAAGGTGGGGCTGTTGTTATGTTTCGAATGAAAATGCAGGTAGACTTTTCCCGTGATAATTGCGGACTTACAGAGATATTTGTAGATTCAAGCTCAAACTATCCCGACTAGAAGTTTCTAATAAAAACGTAACATAATTCTAACTAATCCTGATATTTATAACTTATTGTGGCATACTTCTGTGTTAAATAACATATTATAACACAATTATATTACATTGTGTTATAAAAGCTGTTTATTACATAACTCATTGTAATATACATAAGTTTTGAGTCTTTGGCATTCACATAGTATTGTTACAAAGTTGTATCAAATTATGATAGAGACTAGTTATTTGGAACCAATATTTATATCACGTTTTGTTATAATTTTGATCTATTTATAACACAATAAGTTATTTTCTTAATTACACCAGTGTATTACTTGTAACAATTATCGTTATTTTAACATCATCCTGCATTTAGTTTATAACATAATAAGTTATTGAACATTTTTATAACATCATAACACAATATGTTACAAACTTGATATAATTTTCTAGTCGGGTAACACTAAGCCATACTTATGCAATACCTCGATCCAGTCAATTGGAAATAATTAAAATAACATAAAAATAATCCTTTTTGAAGACCTGGAGATTGTGGAGCTAGGCTTAAGATGAAACATTAAGAAATTCATATTATATTTTGTACACAAGCTTTAGAGGCACAAATATTACAAACACAGCATCGAACCATGCTGAATGTGTCAATCTTGGCTCTTTCCACTTGCCAAAAGAGGCCGATTATCCAAAGCAAGCGCATTTGTACAAATTTTCAAGATTACCGTTCTTGAAAACGTGGATAGGGATTCAAATTGACCGTTTGCGGCAGCCATATTTGTATTCTCTGATGTTCCACCTTAAACTGGTTGTACATTTATCATTTGAAACAATGGCTGGAGGAGTGGTCATAATTTCCCTCACTGTACAATACATAATTCAGAGATTCCTAAAATTGTACAACGGCGCCGGCCACGTCCTTGCAGACATTTGGGAGTAGGGAAGAAGTTCAATTCGAGACCTCTACTGTTTGGAATCCGTGTCTATCACTGCCTCTACAAGTCATAGGAAGGAACATAGTTTAATATGAGAGACTTTCTTAATCCATAGATTCGCTTTGATAAGTGATTAGACCATGGCTAGCAATTCAAATTTTGTGACAACGAATGTATAATTGAGTGCTATAGACCAGGGGTTTTCAGGCCCTTCGCCTCGCGGTGCACTTTTTGGGAGAAAGTTGCTAAGCGGTGCACTCATTCACAACTGTTGAAGAATAAATTTTGAAATGTGTCTAAAATGTTGCTGTTTTTTCCCACCTTAATATGATTAAGATACTGTCTTGTTGCATATTATTCATCGTTGGCCGTGGAAATTCCACGGTGGAATGATCGGAACTGCCGACAGAGTACCGTCAAGGCGCCATTCACCGTGGGGGCTGTATTCACCGTGTGCCTTCGAATATTTTTTCATTATTTCCATATTATGATTGAATGATATGATAATTTCCCTTAAATTTCACCAATACAACACTAATGTATTGTTACCATGTCAAAACGCTCATTAGAAACATTCAAAAGTATCATTTTGACACTAAAGTGTGTTTACATGAAGCGAGTTTCTGCTCGTTCACTGCATTCATAAAGAAAAAACGAAAACTGCGCTAAGGTGATTTAAGCGATAAACTAAATGTAGTAACGTTTTTATTCCACCAAGAAGCCATTAAATTCACGTATCAGGTATGTATTTTGCATTACCGAAGTACGAATTACTCGTACTTTTTAATTGAAACAAAAAGGCACGGTAAATGGGTACCCTAAAAATCAATGGTCTCCATTCACCGTGCCCTATATTGTCCCATATATCTAGAAAAAATCGAAAATTTGAACATTTGTTTTTGTAATAAAATTTTGCAAGTTATTACTTAAAATGAATTTAAACGAAGAAAATTCCTTTGGCTGGGTTGTTTTGACCATGTTTAAACAAAGTAGAATAAAATTTCTCATACACGGTGAATGGGTCCCTACTACCACGGTGAATGGTAACCTACCACGGAATTAGGCGACCCTACTACCCTTTACTAATTGTACTATATCACCAAATTTTGTGAAAAATTTTCTACTTCTGTGGATATTGCTTTAATTTTAACCTATAATGAAGGCAATTAAAAGCGGCACCAACAATGTTTATAAGACTGGTGTCAAATGACAGCCCTTATTTGCCCCGAATACTCTTAGATCCACGGTGAATGGTGCCTTGACGGTACTTGTAGATGGAAAATTTATTTTAACACGCTACTATCAAGAGAAAGGTTCTTTATGAGCAAAGTTTTAGTAAGGTGCTTGGTAAATTACTTTTGAGATTATTAATATAGATTCCATCACAGATCCTACGCGACACGCAAAGGATTGTTAGTCGAATCCCTTTCGAAATTTCCATCGATAATCATGAAGGTTCGATTCCTTCTAAAAATTTTGATATGATCGATTTTGAGATATGATTGATGAATTCATATAAAAATAGTTTTAATTTTTTTTTTAAGATATCCTTGATCAATTGCATCTTTTGTAAAAACTCCTTGTTGGATATACCCATTGAAGGTCCAGTTGGTTTTCCATGCAAATCCTTGTGAACATCTTCATTCTTTTTTACGAACGAGTTTACGTAAATTGTTGTAATTCCCGTTGTTAATTTATTCAATATTTATTTATCAAACGTAGTTGGTCCTCAAATAAATGAAATTTTAAAGTAATAAAGAAAGTATTGTTTAATGCGACGAGGTGCACTCGACAAGGCTTCGCGGTGCACGATCTGAAAACCGCTGCAGACGAAATACATTTTTTCCTTTTCTCTTCTTTCTGGCTCTGCGTTTCCGCTGGAATTTGGCCTGACATTCTTTCGCTTATAGTGTTCCTTCAGCACCTTCACAATTGCTGATTGATGGGATTTTGCACGAGTTCATTCAGAAGTTCCACCATGCATTGCTCCATGAGTTTATTCCTCCGGGAACACGTTCATGGATTCCCAAAGAAGTTTATTCTGGAGGATACCTTTAGGAAACCTCATGGGATGTATCTTTTTGGAATTTCTCTAGAACTACTCTAACCTTCAGGCTACTTCTGGAACTCCTACCCAAGTATGTTCCAGGGATTCCTCCAAATAGTCTCGTATGACTTCGCTTTATCTTTTGGAATATTTTGTTATCTTTTGGAATTCCATGACCTTGGATGCCTAGAAGAGATATTTGGGATTTCTCCAAAAACTTTTCACTGGGATTCCTTCAGGAGTTCAACCAGGAATTCCTTAACCCTCCTAAGATGTTAGGTTTTTCGTACCACGATGGTGTGCTATCTGGGTCATATTGACCCCAACATCCTACTAGGGTTAAGGTATTCATTCTGGGTTTTACCCAAGACATCCTCAGGCAATTCCTCCTTGAGTTCCTACTGTGACAAACCCAGATGCTCCTTTTGAATTTCCTCCAGGAGTTCCAACGGTGTTTTCTACAGAAGTCCCTCTTCCAAGATTTTCTAAAATTCCTTCAGGAATTCCTTCTGACTTTCGTCCAAAAGTCCCTTCTAGGGTTGCCCAGAACTGCCGTGTGCAGCATAGTTGTCCCATGTTCTATGGTAATCTCTATTAACATGGGACAACAATGCAGCACACGGCAGAGAAGTTCTCAGGATTTCGTCCTGAGATTATTAAAAGAATTCCTTCTGAATTTCTTTCAGGAGATCATTCTGGAATTGCGCACCGAAATTTACAAGACTGAAAAACATAAATTATTTCTGGGATTCACTCATGGATTTTTTCCGGGATTCCTCCAGGAGTTCTTTCTGGTATTCCTGCGGAAGTTTCTTGTGGGCTTCCTGCAGGAGTTTCTTCTAGAGTGCATGCATAAATTCGCACTTGAATTTCTCCAAGAGCCTCTCCTGGATTTCTTCAGGGGAAATCTTCCACGAGTTCCTTCGGATTATCCTCTGGTAGTGCTTTAGGAGTTCCTTCTTAAATTTTCAAGGAGTTTTTTTTTTCTGAGCATGACCGAGGACTTCCTTCTAGGATTATCTCTGGAAGGGTCAAGAAAATCTTCCATATTCGTTCTGCTGGCGAAGTACTCCAGCAGTTCCTTCCAATTCCTGGAGAAATTCCCAAATCGAATCACCCAGAAGAACGCTGGGATTCGTCTAAATTTGTGCACGAATAAGCAATTCCTGGAGAAATCCTGAGAAGGAATCTATAGAAGAATATGTAGAAGGCACTCGTGGAGGAATCTTCAGAAAGTATTCCTGGACAAACCTCCAGATGAAATGCTTGAAGGAATTTCCAGAAAAACCTCTTGGAGGAACTCCCAGAAGAAATTCCCTGCAGGGATTTCTATAGGACTCCTCAGCATTATTTTTTAGAGGAACTCCTTAAGGCGAAACTGGAAGCATTTCCTCATTTTTTTTTTGGTTTTTGATTTTTTATTAAATAACGAAGCAATATTTTCAAAATCCGTTTTCGTGCACATGTAGAGCATGGATCAAGGTATCTTCTGAATTTGTTTGTGGTGGAAAAAGTTTTCCATTTTTGCAGAAACCATTTTTTTGTGAAATTTTATTCAAAAATGGTTTCTGCAAAAACGAAAAACATCACGAAAAAAAATCAGGAGATACCTTGATCCATACTCTACATGTGCACGAAAACCGATTTTGAAAATATTGCTTCGTTATTTTATAAAAAATCAAAAACCAAAAAGTGAGGAAATGGATCCAGTTTCGCCTTAACCGGGAAGTCCTAAAAGAATCCCCAAAATAGCATTAGTTTAGTAAACGACAGATGGAGTTCCTGAAAAAAAAAAATGCTGGAAGAATCCCTGGAGTTCCTGGGGAATGGAGTTCACCGTAAGAACTGTTTGAATGAATACCCAATTGAATTAGTGGAGGAATCCATAGAAACAGTTTCTGTAAGAATTCCCAGGTTTTGTAGGAATCCCCAGATGGCATTCTTGAAGCAATTCACAGGTTAAGCTCCTGCAGGTATGCCCACAACAAATTCCTTGAGGAATCCCCGATGGAATTACTGGAGTAATTTTCAGGAGTCTCTAGATGAATGTCCACAAACATATGTGTAGAGATCAATTTACCCTTTAGGTGATTCTCAACTCCAAATTGAACAATTGAAGTTAAATGATGCGAAAGGAATTCAGATCCGCAAAATAATAGAGTGCGGTTGATTTTTAATCTTGACGGACCATTTTCCCAGGAATAATAAGAAACCATTAATGATAAGCGTAAGTTCGATAAATAAGGCTTATGATTTTATACATTTTCGTCATGATTCTGGAGTGCATGCGACATCAAATTATGACTCAACTTTCCATGTTTTGCCGATGGAACAAAAATCCTAAAAACAAACAATACTAGTTTCATGTTTTCAGGCTTATGATTCAATAAATTTAGGTCATGATTCTAGAGTACATGCGGCAAGATATCATGAGACTAAATTGTCTACTTTATGCTTATGAAACCTCAAATCATTAAGAACAAATACTAGTTTCGTGAATAAGGCTTATCATTTCATCATTTCGTCATGATTTAGAGTCATGCCACAAATAACCCTGTTTAGCTCTAAATGTGGAAAACGCAACGTCCAGGTTACGTTACAGCAAAACGAGGTATGCTTTTTTATGGTGTGTTTTCATAACATAAAAATGCACTTCTATCTGTGTGACAGAACTGGGAAATTAACACGTGGGCATCCGATTATCAGGCAAAAGTATATTCCTCAAACAAACAAATTGCGACTAAAATCATCACGAAGAAAACAATCGTCAAGCCCAGGAGGAAGGTTTGAAAAGGATGTCAGTTGGTTTCAGGGTAGTTTCCGGAGGTTTCAGAAAGCTTTCAATGAAGATTCAGGACTGTTTCGGCGGTGTTTCAAGGGAATATTGGGGGCTTTTGAGGCAGTTTTAGTGGAAGTTCCAGAGGGCTTCCAAGGCGATTCATGTGAAACCCCCTGAAATTCCCTGGAATACCGCTGAAACGCTCCGAAAACCCCATGAAACCAACTGCAACCCCTTTGAATCCCACTAAAACATCCCTGGCATCCTCTGAAACCTCCTAGAGCTTCTCTAAAACTCCCTGGAATCCCCTGAAACGGCCTTGACATTTCTTCACACTTCCTAAAACGCCACTGAAAACTCATGGAGCGCCCTTGAAGACCCATATAACGTCCCTGAAACCCTTTGAAAACCCCTGGAACGCTGCTGAAATCCCTGCAACTCCCATGAAACCCCTTGAACCTCGATTATACTCTCTGAAACAGCTTGGGACACCAAAGAAACTCCCTGGAATGCCCCTGACACCCTCTGGAATATCCTTGGAAGCCTGTAAGCCCTGTACATATTTCTACTAGAAATCAGAACACATTGCTGGATTTCTCAGTTATTCCAAATGTAAGTTTGAAGAGAGAATTCAATCAAATTTTAGATAAGTAGTTTTTTATGATTAATGTTTAACACCTTATTTTTGAATTGTTCGTATCAGTACCCAGTCATCAGCCACAGAACTAGCATGAATCGATTTTTCGCAGCATCCTGCGGAGGTCACAGCCCTGTCCGTTAGCCGCCGGCCAGTGACAGCGAGCGCTTCACCCAAATTGTCGCCACCATCCACTGAATCCACTCTGTAATGCCAAATCCCAACGACAAGAACAACGTTCTCGTTCTTATCCGCATTTTGCGCCAACTAAACCAAGCGACGGACGTCTGTCCGTCCGTTCCATTTGGTTTATATACGATGACGACGACAACGCTGGCTGATGACACTCACTACTCAGACCCAGCCCTGTGCCGCAGAACTCTGCCAAAAGACAAAGAACCAGTGAGCAGGATTGTCGCAGCACAGAGAGACGAAACAAATGACAAAGAAGGCGAAGCGTTTATCGTTTGTCGCGACATGTACAGACAATGACACGACCGCAAACTTGTTTGTCAGTGACAAGTAGAAGGTAGTTGTCAACACTAATGAGAAATCATTTATTGAATCAAAACTGTTTTAACAGCTTTGAATGCAATATTTGTCATATTCTGCTTAAGTTGAGACAAACCTTTGTCGCAGTGTTGCGACATTGTCATCATATAGGTACTGTTGCGCGACAGTCGGAAATTGATTCGCTGCAAAGAGCACATGGCACGGCACGGATTTATGCCAGAGCGCCGGAACGCAATCGAGTGGTACGTGCAGTGATGGTAGTAATGTAAAGCGTGCGTGCGGAGTATGAGGAACCAGAAGATTTAAATTTACATGTAAATCACATGTTTTCCCTGTGCTGGGGGATCAACATTGTCCTCGTCCATGTCGTCGGCGATGACGACGACGAAGACAACGACATTGACGCATTGTGGTTGTCTAATGAAGTCGCCTAATCGTATGAACAATTTCCATCCTAAATCATAAAATGTTATCAAATTTTCAGCAGCCACTACAGGTCCTCTTCGATACAGTGCACCAAGATTGGGAACGATCTTATCTCGAAGGTTTCATCGAAAGATGCTAATAAGAAGGCCGTCGGCTCGACCGGCGGAGACCCGCTTTATAGATTGTAATCTGAAAAATTAATGGGTTCAGCGTGGCCTTCGCCGTCGTTCAGTCCCGTCCCGTCCCGTCAATTTCCTGCCGATTCGTTCGTTGTCTTTTCGTCTGATTTATTAGCCAATTCATGGCGATGGCGGCGAGCAGGGGGCTTGCGTTTTCCTCTCGAACCAGTTTCATAACTAAATTTAGCCAATAGGTAATTAACAAAGGTGTGCGTTTCCTGATTGCGTTCACCCAAAATTAGCAAACGAAAATGTTGCAATTTCCTTCGGGGAAGGAGTATCGACGCGCTCAACATTTGACCTATTAAACTACCAGTCGACGATCGGTAAACAGGTTCAACCACAACGATCGGTCGGCGTACGAAACAAGCCCCGCAACAAAGCAGCGCGTGAAAGCATCCCCCCAGCAGACAAGGCAACAGGCCACGACTTTCTTTTGAGCAGCAATAAATATCAATAGCAATAATGAAGAAACAACAACAACCACAGCTACGACGACGACGTTTTTATAGGTTACGTCAGTGGTTCCCCATCGATTTTGTCAAGTTGCGTTTCCATGATGCTTTCGAAAGAAATTATGCATTCTGTTCTCCAGTTGTTGCAAGGACGTGGCCAATGTTGATTGCTTGCCTTCACATATACATATTTGGTAATTCATCTTTCATTATGTAGAACAAAAGCCTTATACAATAAACTAGGATTCTGTCTTCAACGAATTTATACGACTTGTTGAATGCTAATGCCTAAGCTATGCGAAACTGGTGAGTTCATTCCATTTATTTCAGACTTTCAAAAGAAATGTTTCATTCTGTACTCCAGCTGTTGCAAGGACGTGGCCAATGTTGATTGTCTGGCTCCATATCTTTTATAATGAGGGTAGGTAGGAGAGAAGCCTTATACAATAGCCTAGGATTGTATCTTTAACATTCGGTATGCGACTTGTTGAATGCCAATGCCTTAACTATGCAGAGCTGGTGAGTTCATTCCACTTATTTTTATATTTGTTCTCCTATATCAAGCTTTTCATACAGACTTTGGATTCACAAGTTTGGCATTACAAATCATAGAATTGGCTCAAAATTCCGAGGAGAATTGGCTCACAATCCTAAGCAGATTCGACTCAATTCTTGAGCATAATTGGCTCACAAACCTGTGAAAAATTGAGCTACAATTATGGAAATATGTTCGCCATCTTGGACAGTCTCACAATCACAAGCAAACTTGACTTACAATTTTGAGTTGCATTGGCTCACAATCCTGAGCTGCATTGACTCACAATCCTGAGCAGAATATGCTCATATTAGCATGATTAGCCTACGATCTTGAGCACGATTGAGTCACAATTTTGAGTGAAATTGGTCCACACTGTTGTGTAGAATAGGCTACAACCCTAGTGCCGGATAGGCTCACAACCCAAAGCCAGCTTAGTTCAGAATGCTATGCAGAAACGGTTCATAATCCTGAAAAGAGTTGGCTCACAATCCCCAGCTGAGTTAGCTCGAATTGTTGAGTAGGATTAGCTCGCAATTCTGAGCAGATCCAATTCACCATTTCTTCAGTTGTTGCAAGGACGTGGCCAAAGTTGATTGTCTTACCACCATATATTTGATAATGAAAGAGGACATGTATGTAGAAGGAAAGTCTTATACAATAGCCTAGGATTCTGTCTTTAACGAATTTAAGTGGCTTGTTGAATGCTAAAGCCATAACTCTGCAGAGTTGGTGAGTTCATTCCATTTATTTATATATTTTTTCACCTATTTGAAGCTTTTCATTCTGACTTTCAATTCACAAACTTGTCATTACAAATCAAGGAACTGGCTCAAAATTCCGAGGAGAATTTGCTCACAGTCCTAAGCAAGTTCGACTCAATTCTTGAGCAGAGATGGCTCACAGTCCAGCAAATGATTGAGCAACAATTCTGTAGATAGGCTCGCAATCATGGACAGGATAAGCTCACAATACGTACTGAGTATGATTGGTTCACAATCCTAAGCCAAATTGGCCTACAATTTTGAGTTGGATCGGCTTACAATCTAGAACAAGATTGGCTCACAATCCTGAGCAGAATTGGTCCATGATGTTCAGCTGCATTGACTCACAATCATGAGCAGAATAGGCTCACAATCATTAGTAGGATAAGCCCACAATCCTGAGCATGATTGCCTCACAATTGTAAAAGGGCTCACAATGTTGAGAAGGATTTATTGGCTCTCAACCTACTGCAGGATAGACTCACAAACTAGAGCTTAATTCGGAATCCTATGCAGAAATGGTTCATAACCCTGAGTAGAATTGGCTCATAATCCTGAGCAAAATTGCCTCATTACTCAGCACTTCAAAGCAGGTTCGATTCACAATTTTCGGCCGAAATTACTCACAACCAATTCTGAAAATGATTGGCTCACAATTCCTAGGGGAATTACCTCACAATCTAGAATAGGATTGTCGCACCAATTCTGAATAGGTTATCCTCGGGATATCCTGAGCAAAACTGGCTCACGGTTTTGAGTAGAATTAACTCACAATTCTGAACATGGTTGCCTAACAATCTGTCTGTCAATCTGAGCAGGATTGTCTGAGACTCAAAAGCAAAATTCGATGAGCCTTTTGAGTAAAGAAAAGCTTCAATTCTATAGCAGGAATGGTTGGCAATTCAGAGCCGGATTGGCTCACAATCTTGAGCATGATTGTCTCACAATCTTGATCATGATTGCCTCACAATCTTGATCATGATTGTCTCACAATCATGAGCATGATTGTCTCACAATCATGAACAAGATCGGATCAGAACCATGAACAGGATTGGCTGACAATCTGAGTAAGATTGGCTCGCAATCATGAGCATATCTGCTCTGAAATCCAAAGACAATTTGATTACAATCTTAAGCAGCATTGTTTCACATTTCTATCAAAATTTAGACGCAAATTCAAAGGGGAATTGGAACACGATCCTAAAAAGGAGTGACACAGTTCTGAGCACGATTGGCTCGCAATCCTGAGCATTATAGGCTCACAACCATAAGCATATCGACTTAGAATTCCCAGGGTAATTATATTACAATCTTAAGCAGGAATGTTTCACAATTCTGAGCATGATTGGCTCACAATCCTAGGGATTATTGGCTTACAGTCCTGAGCAGGATAGCTCACAAACCTGAACGAAATTGGTGCACAATTTTGAGGAGAATTGGCTTACAATTCTGAGAAGCGTTGGCTTAAAATCCTGAGCAAGATTAAGAACCTTTTGAGCAGAGTAAGCTTGATTACAACTATGAGCATGATTGGCTCATAATTCCGAGGAGAATTGGATCACAATCGCCACAATCGTGAGAAGTATTGACACACAATTCTGAACATTAGTAGCTCAAAACACCACTGGCAAAATTTGATGATATATTTGAGCTCAATAAGCTCAAAGTATGGAGCAAAATTGACTCATAATTCTGAGCAGAGGCAGCTAACAATTCCAAAGAGAATTGTCACACAGTCCTAAACAGGATTGTCTCATAAGCTTGAGCAGGATTGGCTCACAATTCTGAGTATGATTGACTAACAGTCCTGAACAGGTTTAGCTCATAATCCGGAATAGGATTATCGCACAAACCTAGAAAAGATTCAATCACAATCCTGAACAGGATTGGATCATAATCTGAGTAGGCTGAGGCTCACAATCGTGAGCATATCGACTCACAACTCCATACTTAGAAGAAACTTATCACATTTTTAGCAGGGTCACTATTAAAAGGGAGAACAGAAAACAAACTTGAGCGGATTAAGCTCATAATCCTTAACAGGATAGGCTTATAATGAGCATGATAAGCTCTCAATTCTGAAGATAAGATCGGAATTCCTGGTCAAATTTGAGCAGAGTAAGCTCAAACTATTGAGCGAGAATACTTCGAAATTCTGAGCAGTATCAGCTCAAAATTTCGAGGATAATTGGTCTACAATTCTGAGTAGGATTTACTCACCATCCTAAGCATGGAAGGCTCACAATTCTGAGCAGAATTGGCTCAGAATCAAAAGCAAAGTTTGATGAGTATTTCTAGCAGAGAAAGTTTACATTTTTGTGCAGGATTGACTACTGTTCTGAGCAGGATTGGCCCACAATTTCGAGGAATATTACTTCCAATTCTGAGTAGGATTGTCTTATAATCATGGCAGGATTGGCTCACAAAAAAAATCGAACCACCAGATCAGTTTCAATGATAGTGATCTAGAGTGCTGGTCAATTTCAAGCTTGTCATTATTGTCATCATAATGATCGACCTACAATGATACTGATGGTGATGCTATGCCAGCAGTCAACTGACATAACTGATATCGCGCAGCTCTGCCTATGTCCTTCACCATTTTCCCAATAATTGTTTGCATAATTCTTCGATTAAATTCGTCTATTTCTCCAATTGCCGTAAGGACGTGGCCACGGTTGCTGTTTTCTGGCCACGTCTGGCTACGGTAAAACATGAAAATGGGACGAAGCACAGACTCAAATAATGACCTGGCATTGTGACATTATTCAATGTGTGCGACTTGTTGTTTGATAATGCAATACTACCATAGAAACTTGGTGAGCTCTTTCCATTTTTATGTTTCATTGCAAACTGTTCACAAATTGGGAACACCTGTACAAAAATATCCCCCTTCTTACACATTCATTCCCGTGTTTTCTCCGGGAACTCTCTCTCCATGGCACGCCTCGATTCGATTCCATCGAGTCAAACGTGAGTGCATCAATACCAACAACAACAACCGCAAGACAAAGGCAGAAAGCCCCCAAAATACCGTTACAATACGCGAACCAAGCGTCTTGGTCGGGCCGCTACTGCCCTCCACACCGTCTGCGTGCGTGCGGCTCCACCATCAACCACCGCCATTGCATTGCAATGGTGTAAAGAGCGCAGAAATGACGGGGCAGAAAAAACCGCACCGCATCATCATCATCATCCTCATCAGACTCTACTTGTTGTTTTCATTGCGTCCCGACCCGAACCCGTCCATCACTCACGCACGTTCAGTAGGTAGGTATCTTCAGCAGTTTTGGTAAAAAATATTCGATGCCTACTTGGATGTGTCTTCACACAGCAGCACAGCACGCGGGGCGAAACTGTTTTCAAGTGTAACATTTAAAAAGGGTCTGTCTCGTCAGACAATTCGATCGAGCAAACATGATAGGCAGACAGAATTGGTTAGTTTCCAAAAGGGCCTAACTCGATTTTTCTGTTGAAAATGGACGAACTGGAACTATCCAATTAGAACAGGGTATGTAACAGGATGTATAATGATTTAAGTCACGACATAAACTTTGTTATGAGTGAATTTATCCACAAGGCTGTAGATAAATCTTTTTTTGTATATGTATTGCCTACCGTAGTTCTAACTTAAATGGGCCCAACTGATAGTGGGACGAAACTGATGAGATTTCTTTGGGAGAGTTGTGAAATATCACGGAAATGTCATGAAAAAAATGTCATGACATTTTCCAGTTCTACCATTTCTCGTGCAATTTTCTGTCCGTCAACACAAACTTTCGATAAAGCTGGTTAGTTATGGTAAAACAACGATTAAGTCGATAAACATTTCTTAACAAGAGCAGTAAAATTGGAAAATAATCAAATGACATTTTACAACCCTGATTGGGAATGTCAAGAGACGCATGTACCAGTAGATCAACCCCTCTTCAAATGTTACACGATTAGGCCTTTTTCTTTCGACTCTGCTGTGGCCAATCGAAGAAGGCGTGTTTCTGATGCGTGTTGCCTTGCCGCCGATTATCCATTTATCCATTACCACACCGGAGCAACAGCGTGGCATGGCGTGGCGTGGCGTGGCGCAGCGAGGCGAAGAAGCCGCGTAACCGAGGCCTTGGATACAACAAAACTTAAGATCGTTGGTTATGGTCGGTCGGTCGGTCGATAGTTATTACGTGAAACGGAATAAAAAAAAAGTTTTTTTTTTCCTGCCCTCTCAATCGACCTCCGCCAGTCGAAACAATAACAACAATTTTCAAATTTCCATGCTTTGTCGGACGGAGGCTTTGTGTTTTCGAGGTTTTCTAGGTCAAACCCCAGCTGGACCTCTGCTGAGTCGACGAGTTGCTACCACCAGGTTCAAGATTTCCGTACACGTATGTTTCAACGCTGATTTGTTTACAACCCCAATCCCAATTATCGATTAGAAGATGTTTCGATGGTGATCGAACGAAATATGGCGGATTATCCAGATACCTACCTTCCACCGTTCTGCGCACTTCCGCGAGAACTCGGCGAATATGACCTGCTCCTCCGGGTGTTTCTTCTTGTGCTCTTCCCGGCAGGTTTGTACGAAAAAGGCATACGCTGTCATGCGCCCCCTCGGTTTATTGTCCTTGACGGGCCTGTTGTTTATTTTGCTCTGGACTGCATTGTTCTGCACCTGCACGTGTGTTTGATTCTAAAGAGAAAAAAAGAAGAGAAGAAAAATGCTCGTTAGAACACGGAACAGAATGATTGATTGGCAGAAGGTTTTCTAGGTTAGATTTGAACCGCTAACAAGGATATTTGAAGACAGAACTAGATAAAAAATGTTGCAACATCTCTGATACAAAATGAGTTTGAATCGCCATAAAACAGGATTAACCCTGTTCAGGTTTTATGATAGTTACCAAAACCTACTAAAAACTGATTAGAATTCATTTGTTGCTTAGATAAACAATGTTTCATTTACGTAACAAGGAAATTTGATTGCACTTCTTTCGAAAGAATTAAACTCTTTGGATGTGGTAAGGACGTGGCCAAGGTCGATTGCCTCCGACTTCGGTAATTTATAAAAGAGATGTGATGAAATAACGCTACAATCGATGACCTAGAATTGCACCTTGATCGCTTTTGTACGATTTGTTTATATGAACAGCTAATGCTACAACACAATACATAGAAACTTGGTGAACTCTTTCCATTTTAACAAGCTTGTATTTTTTTTACTCGGCGATTGTCGATTCCCAAATTGAGATCACTTGTCCAAGAAACATGCATAGAATGAATATATGCTTTGTATGAAGGTATGTATGGGGTTCAAAAGCAGTTACGCCCTTTTAAAATGTTGCTCTATTAAAAGTACAAAGTACTACACTTTAAAAATAAACGATCTTCGGAATTCAATCCATCTCAAGCAACAGGTTCAGTTAGTACAGGAAATGTCCTGAGAGTCATTATGGAATCCAACTTCCCTAATTTTAGTTTTATGAAGGTTTTAACGATCTCTCGTAACTCTAATTGAATTGAAAATGTTACTTAGACATGGAGGCATTTGTGATATTTAACAGGTTACTGTTCAGCAATGCATAGAATAGCTCGTTATGTGTATTTTGTGAATCATCAATCTAGTGTTAAGGTATCATTACGCATGGTGCAGGGCTGGTAGCGAAAACAAATTTATTTAAAAACTAATGAACTAATAGTCAGTGCCTTGCTTGCAGATAGCGAAAAACTGTCTAGCAACAAATAATTCTCAGAAGTTTCGAGAAGATTATCAAAAGTTTGAAAAGGCTTTTTGTATAAGCTTACAAATGCTTTTCTCAGACTCTCGGAGAGCCCTTTACTTCTCACAGAAGCTAATAAAAGCCACTCTAAGAATATTGGAACGGCTTTTCTCAGATACTCTCAGAAGCTTAGAACGGATTTTCTCAGAAGCTTAGGAATGCCTGTGTCAAATACTAAGGAACGCTTGTCTCAGAGCTGTGAAAGACATCTCTCCCAAACCTGAAAATGATTTTCTCAGAAACTCGGAAATTTTTTTGGAAACTTGAAAAGGCTTTTCGTAGAAGCTCTGATAGGTTTTTCGCAGAAACTTCGAAAAGCTTCTCAGAATTTCGGAAGATGTTTTCTCATAAGCTTGTAAAAGCTGGACTTTTCTCAGAAGGTTAGAAAAACCAACTTTCGGTAGCTCAAAACAGCTTCTCTCTGAAACTCGGAAAAGTTTATGTCAAAAGCATAGACAAACTTGTCTCTAAAGCTCAAAGACGATTCTCGCATAGGCTTGCATCAAAAGCTTAGAAAGGCTTTTATCAGATACTAAGGATTGTTTTTATAAGAGCTTTGGAGGACTTCTATTATTAGCATGGCAAAGCTTCTCTCAGAAGCTCTAAAATGCTCCTAGCAGAAGCTCTAAAATGCTCCTTTCAGCACCAGAAACGCACGAAGCTTCTCTTAGAAGCCCGGAAAGACTTAGTAAAAGCACGGAAGGCTTCTTCTCAGAAGCTTCGAAAGCTTTTTTCTCAGATGTTTAGAAAAGCTTCTCTCAAAAGCTTGAGAAGGCTTCTCTCAGAAACTTGGGATAACTTCTCTCAGATGCTTGGGGCGGCTTCTCTTAGAAGCTTGGGAAGGCTTCTCTCAGAAGCTTGGGATAGCTTCTCTCAGATGCTTAGGATGACTTCTCTTAGAAGCTTGGGATGGCTTCTCTCAGACTCTTGGAATGGCTTCTCTCAGAAGCTTGTGATGGCTTCTCTCAGAAGCTCTGGAAGGCTTCTCATAGAAGCTTGGGATGGCTTCTCTCAGAAGCTTGAAAAGGTTTCGCTCAGAAGCTTGAAAAGGCTTCGCTCAGAAGCTTGAGAAGGGTTTTCTTAGAAGCTTGAGAAGGCTTCTCTCAGAGGCTTGGGAAGGCTTCTCTCAGAAGCTTGGGAAGGCTTCTCACAGAAGCTTGGGAAGGCTTCTCTCAGAAGCTTGGGAAGGCTTCTCTCAGACGCTTGGGAAGGCGTCTCTCAAAAGCTTGAGAAGGCTTCTCTTAGAAGCTTGAGAAGGCTTCTCTTAGAAGCTTGGGTAGGCTTCTCTCAGAAGCTTGGGAAGGCTTCTCTCAGAAGCTTGGGATGGCTTCTCTCAGAAGCTTGGGAAGGCTTCTCTTAGAAGCTTGGAAAAGCTTCTCTCAGAAGCTTGGGATAGCTTCTCTCAGAAGCTTTGGAAGGCTTCTCTAGGAAGCTTGGGAAGGCTTTTCTCAGAAGCTTGAGAAGGCTTCTCTCAGATGCTTCGAAAGACATCTCTCTGAAGCTTGGGAAGACTTTTCTCAGAAGCTTGGGAAGGCTTCTCTCAAAAGCTTGGCAAGGCTTTTCTCAGAAGCTTGGGAAGGCTTCTCTCAGAAGCTTGGAAAAGCTTCTCTCAGAAGCTTGGAAAAGCTTCTCTCAGAAGCTTGGAAAGGCTTCTCTCAGAGGCTTGGGAAGGCTTCTCTCAGAAGCTTGGAAAGGCTTCTCTCAGAAGCTTGGGATAGCTTCTCTCAGATGCTTGGGAAGGCTTCCCTCAGAAGCTTGGGTAGGCTCCCCTCAGAAGCTTGGGAAGGCTTCCCTCAGAAGCTTGAGAAGGCTTCCCTCAGAAGCTTGGAAAGGCTTCTCTCAGAAGCTTAGGAAGGCTTCTCTCAGACGCTTGGGAAGGCGTCTCTCAAAAGCTTGGGATGGCTTCTCTCATAAGCTTGGGTAGGCTGCTCTCAGAAGGTTGGGAAGGCTTCTCTCAGAAGCTTGGGAAGGCTGCTCTCAGAAGCTTGGGAAGGCTCCTCTCCGAAGCTTGGGAAGGCTTCTCTCAAAAGCTTGGGATGGCTTCTCTCAGAAGGCTTTTCTCAGAACATGAGAAGAAGTGTAGAAAGTTTTCTCTTAGCATCTCGGAAAAGATTCCTTCAAAAGCCCAGGAATAGTATTTTCAACAGATTGGAAAAAAGCATTTCTCAGAAGCATGGAAAATCATCTTTTAGAAACTTGTAGAACTTCTTCTAGTCTAGTCTAGTCTACACATACACAGCCCATTCATTGAAAGAATTCTGGAAAATTATGGATTCGACTTCTTGTATTATTTTTATTATCATTATTAATGCTTGCAGCACATCAGAAATGTATTACAAGCATTAAAACGGCGAAGCCTGCTATGCAGCGCTGTCAAAAATTCTGTAGACATCAATGATACAACTTACAACTACATTGAATGATCAGGTCAACTTCAACTACATTGAACCATAGAACCGGGGCATCTCGTACTAATCGCTAAGTTTTATATAATCAAAGCACGTAAAAATCGATGGGAGTGACGTTGCTAAGAAAGTTAAGGCCACTCCTTGGTCCATAGTAGAACTTCTCCAAGAAGATCGAATAAATGTTCTAAGATCAGACATCAGAAGGCCAGGAATCCTGCTCCAAAACAGCAAGTAGCTTCTCTGAGGAAGCTGAAGAAGTTCCTCTCACTAGAACGAAAACTCGAGCATTTTCTTTCAGGAAACCAAGACACCACATCCGGGAGGGTTACCTCAAATGTAACTGCTCCCCAGGGGGAATTTTAAATTAATTAACGTTTTATAAAAGTTTTCAGAACCTCGTCTAACCCGACTTGACTCCAAATTGTTGCTTGAGATGCCTACTTTGCCTCTTTTGATGGACTAGTCGCAGTTATCGATTCGTTTCCTAATTCGTTTCTTCATCATTGAATGGCAAAAGGATAAACTTGTCGTGTTCTCAGAGATTGAAGATAAAAACCGTCTTCATTCTGTCACATATTTCTCCAAAATAAGTCATCGCACTAAAAACGGATGACTATAGAGAAACTCTATCTAAAGAGGAACAAAATTGCCGGTACCATCAATTTGCCCAATTATGGTGGCAACGCATCCAGCTCTACACACAACACTCCTCTAATCTTCTGTGTGACATGGTTCAAGTTCAAGGACGTCTGTTCGTCCTTCACACTTTCGCCGTTCAAATGCCCCTCTCTTCTTTGATCTTTCCGATAAAATACGCGGTCGGTGGTGGCAGTAGGCGAGACGCGCCCGCCGTGGTTGCGCCATTTGCGCCTCACACGCATATAGGGTTTGTACGGTTCTGCTCTGAAGGACCCTTCGCGGTACGTACGCTAGCAGAATCGAACGGCCTGCACGAAAGCCAGCACATTTCTCCAGCAGGCCTGCTCTGCGCCTCGCTTCAGCTTATATCCGTGCGGATGAAATGAACCGATTCCTTTGTCTCCCATTCGTCTCCTTACGAACGGCGGCCCTATACACGCGGTTCTGAACAGCGGCAGCGACGATAATCATAGTAGCCACAGAGCCAAACACGCACCTTCTGCTGAAGCAGACGTACCGACTGAAGCAAAGCAACCGGTGGCGATAGGTCGCCGTTGCCGTTACATAGATAGAAGCATGGCAATCTTCGATGTGCACTGCTGCTGCAAACCAAACGAAACGCATCATCATCATCAGCGTCATCGAACGAAAGGCATCCCCGATCATCCGACTCTAGACTGCGACGAGAGATACTCGATGCAAACAGAATTGTGTATAACTCGATGTGCTGCGCGGCTCCAAGCTTCAAGTCATAGGTTCGTTCAACCCTGCCTGCCGGTTGTTTTTCCACATGCATTCAAGAGATTCAGACTCACACACAGACGTATTTCTGCTTGTTCTGAAGGCACTACCAGAACAACCAACGGCAACGATGGACAACTTTCCCACTGCTGAAAGGTGTAGATACGGTGACGACGCTATACTTCTATACTGGCTGCTGCCGCTTCAGCTTCATGGAAGGTTGGATAACGAAGCATAACAATAAAACACAGCAACTACCTCTTTTACTACACACCTTTTTTGCTGCTTCTCCCATAGTCAAAGATAGGGGAAAGAGTGGTAAAATGCGCTTCATGATTTCAGAGCCTTTAACTAAAAAAAAAAACAGATACTATCTTAAACTTTGGTCTTCCAACTTTTGTTTTGATCCGCCATCTTGGATTTTCTGGTCATTAGTTTAAACTCTGAACATCGTTCACATGCACGGAGACAAATTTTGTTCGTTTGAAACAAAAATATTTATGTTTATTTGGTAAACTGATAAATGTTTAAAACTAAAATTTTAATTTTTAAAACTAACGCAATTACACAGTGATTTCGACAATACCCATTGAGGAGCTCCCCGTTTCGCCGTCGAGAACATAAACAAATTGACAATTTATTTAAATTTATCTCAAATATTTTTGATTTTAACATAGTTTTTTCTGCGTTTGCTAAATTGCATGGTTATATAGCTCAAAACTTCATAACACAGCAGCCATTTTAGATTTTTTGTTCATTTTTTGACATTGTATCTCTGCATGGTTTCAGAGCCTAAAATTTCATAAAACAGTCGCCATCTTGTATTTTTGTCCCATTTCTTTGATTTTCTGGTCGAAAGTTTTAAACTTCAGACATCTTCATAGTAAATACAGTCGAACCTCCATGAGTCGATGTTCCTTGACTCGATATCGACTCATGGAGGTATATTTTTTCATACTGAAAAATAATTTCTGGGTTACTATGATGGTCCCCGTAAAAAGCTTCCCAAAGGATTTTTGTTCCACTACTCGATATTTCCTTGAGTCGATGGTCCCTTCAATATCGACTCATGGAGGTTTTACTGTATATTTATATTACAAGGTTTTAGCACCTAAAATGATGATAAAGCCGCTACATGGATTTTTTATGATCATTTTGAACTCCGGGCATTGTCCTTATACCAGAAAACAGCCGCCATCTTGAATTTTGGTTCGCCATTATTGATCTTACCACATACTAATATCTTCCATATACTAAAAACATCAATAATTAATGCTCTTAGAGCCCAAAATTGCGTTAAATAGTAACCATCTTGAGCTTTGGTCAGCCATATTGTTTTTTGTTTAAATCGAGCTGAACTGCGAACATCTTCTCCATACCAATTATACCAATATCGCATAGCTGGCAGAGCATAAAACTCTATTAATCAGCCGCCATTCATAAGTTTTGGTCCGCCATCTTGTATTTTCTTGTTTCTTATTTTTGGAATTCTAACCAAACTTCCTGAACCATACGTAAGATTACAAAAATCGACGCAATTTGATGTGTCGCATGATAGGCTTTTGTTCAGTTTAATATTTGACTGTGGCCATAACTTCGGAACGACTGAACCGATCCAAACCGTTTTCAATAGCGAAGACTGCGGTGAAATTCCTGCTCGATTTGTGCTTTATTGTTGAAATGGAAGGTCCCTCAACCCTTGTACACAAGCATATAAATACATAATCTTAATTCGTTGAACTTGGTTGTTATTAACTTGAAGTTGCATTGGTATAAAATTGACGTAGGACTACGCGTATGGAGACATTCAACTTCCAGAGTATTTTTCGTATGATTCGTGATGACGGCGCAAACAATACTGATAACCAGATGAGTAGCACGTTATTGTCAAGTGCATGAATGGGTGAACATCAAAAATAAACTCACTGCAATGGCAGAAGGTGTCCTCTTCATTTTTGTGACGGTCAAATTTGTGTTCTCCACCGGCCAATGAGTTCTACACACTGTTCTTAGAAATTATGCGAGAATTCCGAGTTAATGTTTTCATAAAAAAGAGGCATTTTCCACCATCTTCCCCTACACAGCAAGAACCGTACTGGGCGAATGCTGGCCGTATTCTTTCCACACACTCTGGCTGCTGTAGAAGGTGTAGTTTCTTTCTCCATTGAATTGCTTTGAGACGGGATGGGAATCCCCTAGTTAGTTTGTTTCATCGTCAGTATTTCGTCTATAGGTAGGCACTCCACTTCATGTTGTTCACGTTTTGTGTGAAGAATGGCACAACTGGATGGCTCGGTAGCAATACCGGGGCTAAGGCAAAAATCGAACACACTTGTTGCTTCGTCATTGAATGGAGCGGGGGAAATTCGATTCGAAAACGGGCAAAAAATAAACGCTGACGTCTTTTCGCTTCGGCCGGCCGAAGAAGACCTTGGGCTTTGGCTTTTCCGATTGAGCTCAAGGTCATTTGGAAACGGTGGCTGGGCTGCCGGTCTGCAAAAAGACGTGCGCAAGCAGTTTCAAACTCCAATGGTGAAAAAGTGGCGGGGAATTGTTTTGCGAGAATGTATCTTTTTCTGGCTTTGCTTGGGGGATCGCCAATCATGTTGAGTGATCGTCTACTCTTACACGGTCGTATCGAGCGAATTTCTCGTTCGACAGTGACTCCATACGAGTCACTTTATAGTTATAGAGTAGACCCCTAACTTCATGTCTGCATTGTGATACATTATGCGGAAATGCAAACGCGTCAACGATTCAACGATCACCTCACACCAGCCTACTATGATTCGAAGAGTCGTAGACGATGATCATCATCGTTCGTTCACGACTCACCTTTTTTCAGTGTGTCGGTTTATTGAATCTTTTCTACTGTTATAGCATTGCACATCGAAGTAGTCGCCGACCACAGTAGTAGGTATTGTTGTTTCGCGTGGAAATAAGCGTGGGATTTGGTTGGTGCCGCCATAAGGTTGCAGTAGCAGTAGGTAGGTAAGAGAGGAAGTTGCAGCGTTCTCTAGCAAACGTGACGCATTGATCACGATTTTCTCATCGTGCAGCCAGCGCAGCAGCGCCGGTAATGTGTGAGCGTGCAAAATTAACTAATTGACACTAATAACGGTCAATCGAGGAAGATTGGCGCACAAAGGATGACAGGTAACAGGGGGTAACGGTTGTTGTTGGTGGCGACTTTTCAACAACGTTGCTTGTTAAACAGGGTTCGAAAACATCTTTGCCGTTCCTATAACCTGAATTCTACTTGTAGAAATGAATGACAAATCCTCTGTTGCCTTTGTTGACTCGAAAACTACTGAACCGATCGGCGTGAAAATTTGTGAAGTTTAGGCTGAGGAAGATTCTTAAGATGCTTTGAGACACTTCCCCCTTCTGGAAGGGAAGGTCCCCATATAAATGAAACAAATTTCTGCATCACATGAGAACAAATCAAACAATTGGAACCAAACTTGGCATAACGCCAGACCTAATCATGCGAATGGATGCAAATTTGGTATGTGTAATGTTTCTACAGTGGGATGGGTCTCACCCTTATCTGTAAGAGGAGAGGGATCTTATACAAATGAAATTTGTTTTGCATAACTCCAGAACTAATGAAGCAAATTAAATATAATTTCTTAGTATGTGGAGGTTTTTGGAAGCAATAAATGCTTCTATTGGGATGTATGAACCCTTCTTCTTATAGAAGAGGGATATCTCCCATATAAGTGAAAGATAAAATTCTGCATAACTCGAGAACTAAACAAACAAATGGAACCAAATTTGGCATCTGGGGGTTTCTGAAGCGTTACCATGATGGTGTATGTGGGATTTTCTGTAACCTGGTAAGATTTTTTCAGATCCCTTCTTCCTTTGAAAGAGAAGGTTCCCATACAACTGAAGCAAATTTCTGCATAACTCTTGGTTCTCGAGTTAAGCGAATGGAACCAAATTTGGCATATAGAGGTTTCTGAAGGCAAGTAATGCTTCTATGGTGCTGTGAGACCATTCCTCATTCTGGAAATGAAAGTTCCCATACAAATGGAACAAATTTCTGCATATCTCGAGAACTAATCAAGCAAATGGAACCAAATTTGGCATGTGGATGTTTCTGAAGGCGAGAAACGTTTCCATGATGGTATATGTGAGGGTTTCTGCGACCGGGTAAGACTCCTTCAGACCCTGCCTTCCTCCGGAAGGGAAGGTACTCATACAAATTAAACAAATTTCTGCATAACTCGAGAACTAAACACGCAAATTGAACCAAATTTGACATGTGGAGGTTTCTGAAGGCGAGAAACGTTTCCATGATGGTGTATTTGGGGGTTTCTGTGACTGGGTAAGATTCTTTCAGACCCTTCTTTCCTTCCTCTGGAACGGAAGGTTTCCTAGCTCCCATGTAAACGGAACAAATTTCGGCATAATTCAAGAACAAATTAAGCAAATGGAACCAAATTTGGCATGTGGAGGTTTCTGAAGGCGAGAAACGTCGCCATGATGGTATATGTGAGGGTTTCTGTGACCGGGTAAGATTCTTTCATACCCTGCCTTCCTCCGGAAAACAAAACAAATGAAACAAATTTCTGCTTAACTTAAGAACTAATCGAGCAAATGGAACTAAATTTGGCATGTGGAGGTTTCTGAAGGCGAGAAACGTCTCCATTTGGGGGCTTCTGTGACCGGGTAAGATTCTTTCAGACCCTTCCTTCCCTTCCTCCGGAACGGAAGGTTTCCTGGCTCCCACATAAATGGAACAAATTTCGGCATAACTCAAGAACAAATTAAGCAAATGGAACCAAATTTGGCATGTGGAGGTTTCTGAAGGCGAGAAACGTTTCCATGATGGTGTATTTAGGGTTTTCCGTGACCCGGTAAGATTCTATCAGACCCTTCCCTCCTCTGGAAGAGAAGGTTTCCTGGCTCCCATGCAAATGGAACAAATTTCGGCATAACTTAAGAACAAATTAAGTAAATGGAACCAAATTTGGCATGTGGAGGTTTCTGAAGGCGGAAAACGTTTCCATAATGTGGGAGTATCTGTTATCAGGTAAGATTCTTAGAAGTTGATTATCTCTTGTATGCTCACTGATAGTGAACCTAAATATCAAGGGCACGCAGATTTAGGTCATTCCGCTTCCATCCAGTGAAATAATCCAATTCGGTCGTGGCTGACATTCCCTTCGAACAACTCCCATAGATATACTTTACAACAAACATATCACCCATCGTGCCAGAGAAGTTCCGCGCCTATTTGGATCGTGCATTTTACATCGTCAGCTAGCATTAGCGTCGCCATCGTCGTCGTCGCGGTACAGAAGTAAAATTCCTCGCGTTGACATTTACCCGAGCTAATGGCCATCTGACAAGACCGAAACAAACAACCGAAACAGGTGGGCCCTCTCGGTCGGGTCCGGATCACATTAGGAAGCAGCTGCGCTGTGGCGTGGCTCGACCGACAAGAAACCAACCAACGTCGACCATTTTCATGTCGCTCGTTGCGCTGATGAAACGTAGTGGAATCGAACTAGGGACTATCTCTCTGAACCAAGTTGGACAAATTAGAATTCTGAGTGTATTTCCAAATTGAAGAACAGAAACATCGGTTATCGCACTCCCAACGGTACACTCAGAATAGGCACTGACTCCGATCGAGGTAGGCGATGTCAGCGCGCGCGCCACCCCTGGGTTACTTGGATACCAGGGTTGGTGTGGCAGCGGCCTACTTTGACCGTCCCGTCCCGTGTCCTCTTGTGCCGACTTGTTGTTGTCATACAGCAGTCAGTCGCCAGCGAATATTGGCAAGCGGAGCAACGGCGGACCACCAAGCGCATTTCTGTACGACGTACAACACCAAACCCAAAAACGAAACTAATTTGAAATGCTAAAAATATCTCGCACCCGTATGACAAGCGCAAGATTTATTAATAATGAAAAACCGCGCTGCGCCGTGCCGCACGGCCAACCATGATCAGATGATGATGGTGCGGTGGAAGGAAACAGGAGGCTGTCGTTGTTGGTCGGACGATATCGGGCAAGATGTTTTGTAAGAAACTGACGAAAAAATGTGTAAAAAACTGAAACGGTCATGTTTTTGCAATCGTTTCAGCTGTACACTCGAAAACTTTGTTAGTGTCTTTCAATAAACGAGCTGCACCGTAGCTTCAAGCCATGTAAGTTCAAAATATGTAAATTTACATGATTCCATGTAAATATATAATAACTCAAATTTATGTGATATATCATGTGAACTACTGTAGAACCGAATGCTTCAAATATGTACATCACATTTGACAGAAAAAATACATAATTTATATATGTGAGGCAAGAAAACATACACAGATAAAAATTGAGATTACATGTTACGTAAAATCCAGTTAAGTCATGCAAGTTTCTAATTTTGCACAGATCGAAAAAAGAGCGTAAAATTTTGTGACATATGATGCAGATGATTGGAGCGTGGCATATCACAGAAGTTTACATGACACATCACGTAAAAGTCATAAAATATCATGTAAACTTCCATTGTATGTCATGTAATTCAGCATGACTATGTGTGTTTACATGACATTTAACACAAATTTACATGACATATCATGTAAACCATTATAACACTAAGTTTACATCACTAGGATAACTCTACTAAACTGAAGTTTACATGACGTGTAAATCTCATTATTTTTTATCTGTGTGTAGATTTCCATAATATATTTTGTACATTTGTGTAATGTATCATATACTCACTCTGACGTATTACCAATTGCATGTCATATTAAAGAAGTTTATATTACATTGAAATTTACATGATACGTCTTGTAAAAGTTTGTGAAATTTTACGTCACAAAAAGTTACAATACTTCTTTATCTATGAGGGCAAAGCTGACATGATCTACGAATCTTGTGATTCATAGATCTCACGATCATCATGATATGTACTTGAAAAGAGTGAAAATCGCGATTGGGTCGTGTCAATTTTTTTAGTGTACCTAAACAAAAACGTCACAGACGACGACAACAGCGGCTCGGCGGCCATAACGTTGTTGTTGTTGTTTAGCATTCCCGAAAGTTAACGAAGCCTACTGAGCGCGAATCGCAAATTTGGCAGGACGGAATTTAGCGAATCAAATGCTGCTGTATTTCCCTCAAGTAAGTTTGTTGACATTTTTACCTGGCTGCTGTTTGTCTGTTGTTTATACATAGAGTCGGTCAACAACATGGTAAACATACGCCGCCATATTCAGCTGCGGGTGTCACAAAATTGACACCTTTCCGAAAGGAACAATATTGTTTCCCCTTTCCCCTCGTATTTGTGTACATAACCTATTAGTTTAGCACACGATTCGGAGAAAAAAACTGAACTGCAGTACTGGAGAAAAAACCACACCACAGCCGTGATTACCATATTACCACTAATGGGTATCACTGCAATTACGCGCGCGCCGCACGACGCCCCACGAGGTGGTAATCAAAGGTGAATCAGCAGCATGATTGCCGCGTCGCGTTGTTGATTACGTTTACGACTGTGCGGCCGCGGTGTGTTGTTGATAATAACAACGTTCACACTAATAGTGAAAGGAATTTTTGTGTGTGCTACGACTGTTATAAGTCTTTAGGTAATGTAATCGTCACGAAGCTACAATTAAGGGCAAGATGCCTAAAATGCATATTTTGCTGATGATTGTAAGGACGTGGCCGACGCCGTTATTGATTCTAACAATAACACAATCTACGATGCTTTCAAACTTATAATGGCTTTTAGTATCGAGGAAATTTTGCACATTAGATTATTCACTACTATGTACATGAGGCGAATATGAGTTGATTAAAAGGTGGAAGTAGTACTTTTGAGAACACTTGAATAGAACTGAAAATGAGAGCCAAAAGCTATGAATACACTGCTGACTCAACTTTCTAACATCACAGGAAAAATTCATATTTGTTTAATATTGGGCCAACCACTACTATGTGTACGAGACGAATATGAGTTGATTGAAAGGTGAAAGCAGTACTTTTGGAGTACATTTGAATTGAACAGGAAATTATATGGGAAATGGGAAAAAAGCTACACATTCAAACTACAAGTTTAAAAAGAAGTAAAGCTTGAGGTAAAAAGCGCGAGTTTCGTTCGAATCTGAGCCATGGTTTGAATCTACAGCGGAAATATCGCGATTGAATAGTTTTCAGTATCAGTATTGACAAGAAAAGTAATTGGGCGTAATCTAACCCAATTGCTTTCCAGAATGTTTTCTCGTACTGGCTGCATCTGTGTTACTTAGATTAGATCAGATTAGTAAGTACAGGTGTTCCAGCAAAAAAAGGACAACATCAGGCGGTCTATCATTAGGTACGCACAAGTTCTTGACGATTTGTGGACATTCTTCATTACACCAACAAAGCTAGCCATGAAAATGTTTGACACTTCACAGGTCATTTTGACAGACCACACACATGCACGAATAACAAACTCACGTGTCATGCCTCGAACGTGTGTGCTTGTCTCTGAGCTGTTACAATTGACGCATCTGTTGAAAACCTCAACAGAAAATACGTGTATTCACCACAAGATTTACCATATACCATAACCTATCCTCCACTAGGGTAGGGTGGGCATTGAATTCAAGTTGACTTTCTGCCTCGCAAAATCGCTACCTGTTCTATGGTGTAGTTGGGTAACGTACCCTGTCTAGCGAATTGAAGAGTCGTGGGTTCAAATCCCAGCAGGATTACGTTGTTTTCGCCTTCCTCATACACCAAAGTGTACGCTATATGTTCACTCAAAAACCGAATTTTCGATAGAATGCTCGGAGGGCCAAGTCACATATACCAATCGACTCCGTTCGAAGAATTGAGATGATGTCTGTATGTGTGTATGTATGTATGTCTGTGCGCAAAAAAGTTCACTCACTTTCAAGGCACTTCCCATTAGCCGATTTTTCAGATTATAGCTCGAATCGAACCGGAATTTTACCTCATTGTTTGACCATTGGAAATGGTCCGGATTGGTCAAGGCGTTCCGGAGTTATGACCATTTTAGTGATCCAGACCAGCACCGGCAGAACTGGGTGTACATAAAACTGAACCAAGCCCCATCATGCGACACATCAAACTGTGGCGATTTTTGTAACCTTTAGCATTGTTTACGAATTTAGTGCGGAAATCAACACTGAAGACCAGAAGTTCCACCATGTCCGCCCAAAATTCAAGATGGCGGTCTAAAATCCAAATGGTGGATTTTGAATTTGAATTCAAGATGGCATCTGTTTAATGGAGCTTTAGGCCCTAGAATCCTGTAATATGGGAATATTTGGTAAGGGTAAGATGCCTGGACTCCATAAATGGCAACCAGAATATTCAACATGGCGGCCTGAAATCCAAGATGGCCGCGCAAAAATCAAGATGGTGGCTGTGTAATGGAGTTTTATGTTCTAAAACCATGTAATATGGGTATATTTGGTATGGGGGAGATGTATGGAGTCCAAAAATGGCAACCAGAATATACAAGATGGCGGACTAAATCCCAGATGGCAATTTAAAATCCAAGATGGCGTCTCAAAATTCAATATGGCGACTGTTTAATAGTGTTAGGTTCTAAAACCATGCCATATGGGTACATTTGATATGGGGAAGATGTATGGACTCTAAAAATGACGACCAGAATATACAAGGTGTCAGCCTAAAATCCAAGATGGCGGCTAAAATTCCATGTAATATGGGTATGTTTGGTATGGGGGATATGGCTGGAGTCCAAAAATGGCAGATGGCAATTTAAAATCCAAGATGACGGCTTAATATTCAATATGGAGGCTGTTTAATAGTGTCAAAGGCTCTAAAACCATGAAATATGAGTACATTCGGTATGGAGAAAATATCTGGACTCGAAAACCAAGATGGCGGCACAAATTCTATGTAATATGGGTATATTTGGAATGGGGGAGATGTCTGGAGTCCAAAAATGGCGACCAGAATATACAGGATGGCAATTTAAAATCCAAGATGGCGGCTCAAAATTCAATATGGAGGCTGTTTATAGTGTTAAAGGCTCTAAAATCATGCAATTACAATCGGTATGGAGAAGATGCCTGGACTCGAAATCCAAGATGGCGGCACAAATTCTATGTAATAAAAAAAAGACAATTACACCGTCTTCGACCTTGCGGCCTCTACAGACTGAACATTACAAACATTTGACAACGGACAACACATATTACACCCAGTGGCCCAGTGGAGAATTTTCCGTTTGACGAAAAGTTTTCCCCGACTGGAGCGGGAATCTAACCCACACTCCGAGGCTTACGAGACACCTAAACGACTGACGCCGCTAACCGCTCGGCCACGAAGCCCACAAATATGTGTATATTTGGTATGGGGGAGATATGTGGAGTCCAAAAATGGCGACCAGAATATACAATATGGCGGTCTAAAATCCCAGATGGCGAACTAAAATCAAAGATGGCGGATCAAAATTCAAAATGGCGGCTGTTTAATAGTGTTTAAGCCTCTAAAACCATGCAATACGGGTACATTTGGTATGGATAAGATGTTTGGTTCGACAAGATGTCGGACTCAAATCCAAGATGGCGGCTCAAATTCGATATGGCAGCTGTTAAATGGAGTTTTAGGCTCTAAAACCATGCAATATTTGGTATTGGTAAGATGTCCGAAGTCCAAAAATGGCGACCAGAGTATCCAAGATGGCGATCCAAAATCAAAGATGACGGCTCGAAATTCGAAATGGCGGCTGTTTAATAGTGTTTTTGGCACTAAAACCCATATAATATGGGTATATTTGGTATGGGTAAGTCTGGAATCAAACATGGCGACCCGAATATCCAATATAATGGTCTAAAATCCAAGATGGCGGCTCCAATTTCAAGATGCGGCTGATCAATAGTGTTTTAGGCTCTAAAACCATGCAATATGGATATATTTGGTGTGGAGAAGACGTCTGGAGTTCAAAAATGGCGACCTGAATTATCAAGATGGCGAACTTAAATCCAACATGGTGGCTCAAAATTCAAGCATGAGGGTTTTTTATTAAGAGTTTAGGGCTCATACATCAAAAGCCACATAAAAGATTTGATTTTTGATTTCAAGTCCACGCGTTTCAGTAGTCCAGGCGTTTCTGAGTTATGGCCATGTCCTGCGGCAGGTGCCAAATATGAAACTGAACAAAATCCAAGATGGTGGACAGAAATACACGATGGTGTACCAAGATCGAAATGGCGGCTCTGCTGATTTAGAAACATTTCGGCATTAAAATCATGCAATAAGGGTATATTTGGAATGGAGAAAATGTCTAGAGTCCAAAAATTATGGAGCCTGTAAATTTAATATGGTGGACCAATATCAAGATGGCCGCTGTTTTATGGAGTTTTAGGTTCTAAAACCTTGCAATATATTTAGTATTTTGACTATGTCCTGAGTCTTGAGATGACCGGAAAAAAAACTCAAACCAATGTGAATGTGAAGTTATAGACTGCAAAACCATAAAATGCAATATGAATTGCAAGTAGAACATCTGTGGAGTACAAAAATGATGACCGGAACAAACAAGATGGTGGATAGCAAATTAAAGATGGCAGACCAAACTGGCGGCTATGTTAAGGGGTTTTTATGCCCTATGACTGTGCTACCGATAAAAATGACCGAAACATTGCTTTTAAAAAAGTATACTAGTGAAGTAAAATGTAAACAATGGCGAAGTGTATAAGACTCGACAAAAATTGTATGACTACTTGATGCCTAAATTGATTGCAGACTCACTTCCTTCGAATCAGATACACTCGATTCGCTATGAAAAACCGGCATGACTCACCTCACCCCAGCCCAGTATAGAGCCCAAATTTCTAACTGAAATCAACACCCATATCAAGCTCAAACCGGTGCGTGGTGCGGTGCGGTGTACCATTATATAAACAAACCGCCAACTTTTTCCAACATCACCCCGCGCCCCCGTCTTCTTCAAACTTCCATATCTCTGCAGGGTAAAAGTTCGTATCGCGCGCCGGGTATCACCACCGGTCGCACTCAGGTGGTGCAAAAAATCCAGTTCGCAAAGCCACCATCGTAAAAGCGGTGATGATGATACGCCACGCGACCGATTACGAGGCGCGCGAACTGCCATCATTTCGTTTTCGATTCATTCATGCCATTTGGCCGTAGGCGTTCGTTTGTTCCATCCAACAGTAACAACGCAACGCTATACGTGGCGATAATCGAGATTCCTAGAAAAAGTGGTCATCTAGGCATCATCTCATCATCGCAAAAAAAAACATTAAGAATTCGTCGAACTTCGGCTTGATTGGATTGGATTTGGTGTATACACGGAGAAATCAATCATACGTTCAAACCACATTTGAAGTTCACTAGAAAATCGCATAGATTTCATTGGAGTCCAATGAAAATCACGTTATTCTAACTTTTACACGATATGTAATCGAAATTTCAATGATAAAATAATTTACGCGATTTATTTTTTCAGTGTACAAAATGGCGTCATTTGATACTTTAGGGACAATTTCATCAGAAAATTCGCATATGACACTTCATATTTGTTGGAATTTCTCATACAATCATCCCGATGAATCTCATCAGTCATGTGAAAATCATACAGAATTAAAACCACCATCACTTTGTTTTCAGTGTATGCTGATTAGCGCGAAGCTTCATCATCGGTTAGAAACCCCCGTCCGTGCCTACTTTGATGAAACACACTTCAAATGTGATTACCCAAAGAAAAGAAGCAACCAAAAGATTCTCACTAAGGTGATAACAATTTCATTCACAAAATCTTCCTCTGATTGGAGGAGATTCGAGAATAAAGACGAGAGGAGACGAGCGGTCACTTCATCGCGCCATTATCGTGTCTCGGTGCTTGGCGATGATGAAGGTTCGAAGCTTCTGTCACTCTCTTTTTATACTCGCTGGACACTCTTTGCATACCAAGAAAGAAGAAATGTGAACGTCCGCTTTCGTCTGTTGGTTTTTAGCCAGGGCTTGGAAAAACGTAACCTAACCTAACCTCTCCAGCACGCGGGCTACCAACAACCATCCCAGTAGGCTGACTGCCTGGCTGGAAGAACTCGTGGTCGTTTGAAAGCGATTAAAAAGAAATAAAGAGAAGGAAAAAACTTCTTTTTTTGTCTTTGGACGGACGAGGGGTAAGCCGATGTAACCGAAACCCGATTGGGTGGCTGCTGGATGATGGTGGAATGTCTCTAGACAGGTTTTTGAGGTATTTTTTCGATGTTGTTTCGCTGTTTCGTTGTAGCAAGCGAACGCGCGGTTTGGGGAATTGGCGCTCGGTAGCTTGTTATAAACTACGACGAACGACGACGCTTGTTTGCGTTTCTTGTTTTAGACTTGGTCGACTCGCGACGACTTCTTGGGACTAATGGATAATGGCCAATAACACAAGTTTACAAAATAAAACGAAAGTCGTGAACTTCTGTCAACGACCGAAATTTTTGAAGTACAATTTAGTGCTGATTTCGAAACCGACCTTCAAAAAATTTTAAGTAGAACAGTTTTTGAGTTTTAGCTCAATATCGAGTTTAGCAACTTTTCAAAATATGTAATTTACTAAAATTCAAATATATTGCGTTTTGTTCAACCAATTTTAAATCTTTTTCCATAAATTAAAAGCTGAATACAATACCATTCGATCATCTGAATACAGGTTTTGCGTCAGATTGATGAAATTCAAGATATTGGCGAGTTTTAGGGACGATTTTCTTAAATTTTAGCAAAATTCCCAAAAATTTTTGAAGAAATGTATTTTTTTCAATAAGAAAAAACGTACTTAAAAATTCTTTCTCGACGTTTATTTGACATATCATATGTAGGCGAGTTACAGTAAAAATTTCAGCTCAATCGGAGCATTGATTACGGAGAATGAGATGTTTGAAGTGAGCGACTTTGCTTAAAAACAGAACAAAAATCGATTTCAAATCATCATCCTTGTATGGAAAGTCGAAAAAATTTCCGCTCTACTGTAATTTTTTTCCTTCGCGTTTCCGAACTCAGGGCATGATTTTACACCAAAAATGATCATCAGCTTACCGAGTTCAAAAATGCTGTAAACTAGTGTAATGGAGACAGACGAAGAGACAATCGGTCGGTGGTGGTGGGACAGTCGTTTGGTGGGACACTAATTGAGCTAATTCGCATTATGCGTGCATTCTCACTCAGGAACGCAGAAGCTAATATTGCGCAAGCAAATAGAACCGGACCAGCACGGTTGCGGTTGCGGTTTGGACACAGGCTGGGCTGGGGATAGGTGCTACATATGGAAGACCCGAGGTGCGGTCGTGCGCGGTTAATTAAGTTTTAGCGAACGGACAACAACACCAGCTGATTGGACGATATACTTTTTTTGTTGGTCAGTTCTTTGAAACCAGTAATTAGTTGGAAACTGGTTTCTAATGAACGTAGGTGAACTGTTGAATGGGAATGGTTTTTCACCCTTAAAAGGTCAATTAAAGCGAACCATGATTCAATGATGAGCTGATCAGTTCTAGGTTTATCCGCTAGGTGACACTAGTGAGTCTTGGAAATTTCAAAATTAGTGTATCTAGAGAATTAAGCTACATAGAATAATTTCGTCTTTGGAAAACTTGATCGGGACATCAAGAGCTAGCCGATGATGAACTATTTGATTCTTCTTCTAGTGAATCTTTAATCTTAGAAGTTCTAAACAACTGTATCTCTAGAATCAGACGACACAGAAAAGTGTTGCCATCGGCAAAGATGATCATGACACTAAGACCATCCAACGATAAACTAGTTTCAATGATAAGCTGATTAGTTCTAGGTTTATCCGCTAGGTGGCACTAGTGAGCATTGGAAATTTTAAAATTAGTGTATCTCAAGAATTAGACTACATAGAAGAATTTCGTCTTTGGCAAACTTGATCGGGACATCAAGAGCTATCCTATAATGAACTATCTGATTCTTCTTCTAGTGAAACTTTAATCTTAGAAGTTCTAAACATACACAGCCCTCACTAGGAAGAATGCTTTAATATGAAACAATCAACTACTTCTATAATTTTTCTTTTCCTTATCAATACTTGCAGTAAATCAGTGATGTATTCCAAGTATTGAAGCGTCCAGGCCTACACACCAAAAATCGATTGAGGGTTTCAGCAAAATTTTGCTGAATTTTGCCGAGCTGAAGGTTTCAGTAAACATTTTGCTGAAATTCAGCAAAATTTTGCTAATTTGTTCAGTAAACTCTGCTGACCAGTAACCAGTAACGTTTTGCTGAAATTCAGCAAACTTTGCCGAAAGTTCAGCAAAAACATTTGCTGAACCCTTCAGCTCGGCAAAATTCAGCAAAATATTGCTGAAAGCGTTTGGTGTGTACTGTCCAGCGTCATTTAATATTGAGTTAAAACCATAGAACGGGGACATCTCGTACCAACCGCTCCGTATAGTATGTGGTATGGGAAGTTGAGCAAAAACTTTGGGAGTGACGTTGCTTAGAAAGTTAATGTCTCTCCGTCTAGGCTCCTCTTCCTGGGATGGGACATTTGCCTAATTCTGAGAAGAATCCCTGAGAGAATCATGGATGAATCTTTGTACAGAGTATTACGGAATCCTAGGCCAAATCTTGGGAGGACTACCAAAAAATCAATGAAAGAATCTCTTAAGAATTCTCTAGAGAGATCCATGAAAGAATCATTTCGGACTTCCTGAAGCAATTGTTGAAGGAATCCAGGAAATTCTCCCAGGAGGAATTTAGAGAGAGACCCCTGAAGGAATCCAGGGAAAAATCTCAGAAAAGATTCAGGAAACAATTCTGGAAGGAATCCTCTAAGCATTCTTAAAAGGAATTCCAGAAAATCCAAAAAGAAATGCCTAAAAAAATCCGGGAAGAATCAATGAAGGAATATCTGAAGAAATCTCGGTAGGAATCCCGGACAGAAATCCAGAAGAAATCCCGAGAGAAATTAATGATCGAATTCCGGGAGAAGTCCAGAGAAAATCTCCTAAAGACTCCCAAAAAGAATCAATGAAAGAATTCTTTGTTGAATATCTAGAAAAAATCCTGAAAGAATTATAAAGGAATCCCTAAATTGTTTAAGGAATCTCTCCCAGGAATTCCATGATAAGTATCTGCAAATTACAGGAAGAATCCCGGAAGATATCGAAAGACGGAAAACAATATGAAAATTATAAGAAGAATTCCGGGAGATATCATAAGAGGAATGTGAGAAGGTTACACGAGAAACATTTACGGGAGGAGTATTTGAAAAGTCTCGGAAGCAATCAGATGAGAAATCCATGAAGTAATCTCGACATAAATACCTGAAGAAATTCTGGGAGAAAAGAGTCACGGAGAAATCTCTGAACAGTCTTACGGAATCCTAAGTGGAATTTCGAGAGGACTCCCAAAAATAATGATAAAAATAATACCTAGAGGAATGTTTTGAGATCCCTGAAAGAATCATTGAGGAATCTTTCAAGTAATTGTTGAAGGAATCCAGGGAATACTCCCAGGAGGAATTCCAGGAGAAATTCCTGAAGCAACCCCAGGAAAAACCTTCATGTTAACCCGCCAAGGATAAATCTTAGAAATCCTGGGAGAAATCCCAGAAAAGATCCCGGACATCCATGGATTACTCCCTAAAGGGATCCCGCGAGAAATCTTTGAAATAACCCCAGGAAAACCCCTCATGTTAATCCAAGTAGGATTAATGAAGGAATCCTGGGAGAAATCCCAGAAAAGATCCCGGAAACAATCCTCTAAGCATTCTTTGAAGGAAATCCCAGAAGAAAACACTAAAAGAACTTAAAAAGAGTCAATAAAAGAATCCCTTGGGGTATCTCTAGAGATCCCTGATATCATCTAGAGATCATTGAGCAGTCCTTGAATCAGTTGTGGAAGAAATCCAGTGAGTACATCTAGGAGGAATTCCGGGAGGAATTTCTGAAGATATCCCCGGAAGAAACCTTTGAAGCAATCCCAGGAATGAAGGAATCCCTGGAATGAAGGAATCCCTGGAATGCAGGAATCCTGTGGGAAATTCCAGAAAAGACTCCGGAAACAAAGAAGGACCCCCTAAGCATTCTTTGAAGGAATTCCGGGAGGATCCCAGAAGAAAACCATAAAAGAATCACGGGAGGAATCAATGAAGGAATCTCTGAAAAAAAATCTCCAAAGAAATCCTTGACAGAAATCCAGAAGTCTGAGAGAACTAAAAAAAACTGTTGAAAAAATCAATAAAATAAATCCCTTGATGAATCTCAAGGTGAAAGACTTATCCCTGAAGCAATTGTTGAAGGAATCCAGGGATTACTCCAAGAAGGAATTTCGAAGGAAATCCCTGAAGGGATCCCGCGAGAAATCTTTGAAAGAACCCCAGGAAAACCCCTCATGTTAATCCGAGTAGGATTAATGAAGGAATCCTGGCAGAAATCTCAAAATTTTGGAAACAGTTCTGGAAGGAATACCTTACACATTCCGGAAAAAAATCCCAGAAGAGAAACCTAAAATATTGTCAAAAAGAATCAATGGAAGAATGTTTTGATGAATCCTCAGAGACATCCCTGAAAGAATCATTGAGGAATCCCTGTAGCAATTGTTGAAGAAATCTAGAGCATACTCTCAGTAGAAATTCCTGGAGAATTTCCTTAAGGGATCTCGGAAGAAATCTTTGAAGGGATCCCTGATAAAATAGGGTATCGCGCTACTTGGGCGGTGGTTTTCTTCGTCTGTTATTTTCGTCTATTTTCCACTGTAACTCGGTCAATTTTGAACCGATTGACTTGAAATTTTGTACACGGGTAGATACTATACCTATCTCACCGCATTCCAAGAATTGTGTCAATTGGTTCAAGATTGACTGAGTTATAGTGGAAAACAGACGAATATAGAAGCCACCGCCCAAGTAGCGCGATTCCCTACCAGAAAATTCCGTTCCGGAAACAATTCTAGAAGGAACCCCTAAGCATTCATTGAAAAAATTACGGAAAAAATCCCAGACTAAAAACCTAAAAGAATCTCTAGAGGAATCAATAAAGTAATCTCGATAGGAATCCCTGACAGGAATCAAGAAGAAATCCAAGGAGAAATCAATGAAGGAATCCCGGGAGGAATCTAGAGAGAATCCTTGTGTGAATTTTGGCAGAAATTCTGGGAGAAATCTCTTAAGAAATTCCAGAAGGAATTTCTGAAACAATTTTGGAGGAATTCCTGAAAGAATCTCTGGACGAATCCCTTTGCAGTTACCAGGAGAAAACCTTAAAAAAAATCGCGAGTCTAATTCCTGGACTAATCCCTGGTAGTATTCTTGGAGAGATTCCAGGGAAGAATCATGAAAGTATTCATCCCGGGAGGAAATCTAGGAGAAATCCTATGACGAATCCCTAGAAGATTCTCACAAGGAATTGCGAGATGAAGAAATGGTAGAAATCCTAAATCAAACCCTTGAAGATGTATCGAAAGAAATCGCTAAATACTTATTATCATAGAGGAATCCCTATAGCTCAAGACAAGTAACATTTTGATGACCAATTAGTCTTGTAGAGATTTTGAGAGCCGTCACAAAATCTCTGACCTTTCATTTTGGTTTCATGATGGTTCTAAGAACCTCTTCCAGTATATTTGACTCAAAAATGTTACTTGGGAAGGAACATTGTTTAGTCAAATAGACGAGAAGAGGTTTTTAGAACCGTTATAAAATCAAAATAAAAGGTATGGAGTTTTATGACGGTTAAAGTGACAGTTCTCAAGACTGATTGGTCATAAAAATGTTACTTGGGAGGGAGCTTTATATGATGACCATGATATGAATAACACCAGTGCCATCTAGTGCGATAATTTCTAACAGGCAACTTTTTCGACGTAAGGTCGAAGGTAAGGTTGTTTGTTGAAGACTTTTTTCCCAAGTAACATTTTATAGTGAAATAGACTAGTACCAAAATAAGGTATAAGGTTTTATGGCGGTTCCCAAGACCTGTGCAAGACTAATTGGTCATCAACATGTTCCTTGAGTCAAGATGTTGGGACCTGAAGTTATTTCACTCCAGTTCCACCGGTTCGTGAGAATGTGAGACTTTCTATTACTTATAAGTTCGGCCAACTAAACATAGTTGCAGACAACAACAACGGTCTAACGCTGTTGAAGACACCAGTTACCCATTTCAGCCATTAGCATTAAGCAAGTCGCACAAATTCGTAGGTGATACAGTCTTAGACAACTACTGTTATGAGCACTGTAATCACTGACTCAAAGACAAGATTGACGCAACCCTCCAAAAACGGTCAAACGTTGTCCTGGTCACGTCCTTGCAGAAGGCATAGCAGTCGTTACTCAATTCTGCCGGCCATATTCAAAACAACGCAACGCGGAGCAAAGAAAATAAGTGACAGGCATTGAAAACGCAGCCGCTCGCGCGCACAGCCTGCTACGATCTGCTCATGGCACTTTTTGGTGGAGTCACTCGTTCCATAGGGTTCACATACTTGCCACCAGATATCGAAGTGATCGTTCGCTTCCGGAAAATGAACCTCTAGTGGAACGAGGGGCTCTCTGACGAGTGTTGTAGAAATAAGTAAATAATTGAAATTCTGTTCAGGAATCTATTAAAATCAAGGCGATTATTTTGTTTAAACAAATGCTGTACAAAGGTTAATCAGAGAAACAGAATTAGCTGAATAACAGCTGTTTAATGACAATTTGCCTGTAGGTGAACTCTTATATAGCAACAATGTTTTTTAATCTTGAATTTTGTCGCTTCGACAATTAGGAAATGGGTAAATCTAGCAAGTGTCTCATTAGGAGTTTTGATAACATTTCTCCGTACTCTTGAAGTTCTTCAAATCGTTACATTCCCAAGTCCTCAACAATCGGAACAAGACCTTAACCCGACCAATTACCCACACATTTCACAGAGTTCTTTGCGCTAGTTTTCCCATATGAGAACCGCCACCACCTCAGCGCACCACCACGATCACGCTAACAAGGCCACCACCAGTCCTCGCCTTCATCGCAATTGAAGCTAATTAAGAATTTCTTACATTCGCTTTTCAACGCGAAAATTTCGGTTCACATGATTCAGTCAGCCATCAGGCAAGAAGTCTTGAAGCGAAAACTAGGCAAACAAGTCCGATGCGGTCCGGTCCCATACAGCCGTGTGCCACAGCCCGTATATCGAGAAAAGGGGCCCTTAAGCGTCACATTCCTCAACCCGGCCTTTCCCTGCCCGTCCTACCCCGTCGTAGTCGTCGGTGTTGTTACACAGTGTTGTTGCAAAAGAGGGTCAAAAAGTTATGCCTGGCATTAATTTTCCCTCGCTGCCGCCTGCCTGCCCGGTAGTGCCTGTCAGGCCACTACGACTTACTTTTACCTAATCTAATCCCCTCGTCGGCGAGGTAGACCGGTCATAGTTTAGTGGATAGGGTGGTCCTGACTGGCGGAATTTTCCAATAGGGCGTATGTACTTTTTTTAAATAGATTCAATAATTTTCTTAATCTACAAGTTCAAGGATTACCGAACATCGGTAATTTTTTTCCGAGATCTCGGCAAAAGCTTGCCAAAGTATGGTGAGCTTTACCGAGATTTCGTTTGAAATTGCCAAGTTTTGACAAGGGCTTGACACAATTAAGATCGATAAAAATACCGAATTCTCGGTAAAAACTAGCATTTTGAACACTGGAGTAACCACGCGGCCGTACATCGCACAAAAGGAAGCAAGGCCGGAAGCAAACAATCTTCAATGTCCATCCGTGCTGCACCACTAGCGCCCCCTTTCCCATTTCCTTCGGTTAGTTTTACCCTCGGCGTCCGCGTGTCCGTATGTAAGGGTATTTATCAGACAGCGGAGCAGCAGTCACCAAGTCTCTTCTGGGAAGCGGCCAAGCCGGCGCAAAAGAAGCACACAAACACACATACATACCGAACATACTACGGGTTCTGCCCTGCACTGAACGATATATCATGTCGAAGGGAAAGGATTCATTTATAATGCAAATTATGATTTACGAGTTCGGAACCCGGGCGCTGTTGCGACGGGTAGGCTGCGGACTGGAGGGAGAGAAGGAGTACCGCATGTGATAATAAATTAAAATTTAAGAACTTTTCCGTGACGGTTGTTTGGAGCAACCCGAAAACTTTCGTTAAGTTGTTTGGTCCTTTTTGAACAACAACAAAGTAGGCTGCGAAAATACGAGTTGACGTCGTGAAGCAACATGAGCATAATGATTCAAAACATCAGAGCACACTGCAGCAAAACAGGCTCAAATGAGAATCGAATATTATCCAAAACTGGAAAAGCACTTTTCTCCAGAATGACGAAAGAGCGAACAAAACCAGCGTGTCTGATTGTCATAATTGACTTAATAAACAATCGGACATTCTTATTTTCTTCTATTTTGGGAAAAGGTGCTTCTTTAGTTCTGGAACATTTGCCATTCTCAATTGAGCCTTGTTAAGGGTCGCCGCATTTGTTCTAGAATGGATGTTGCGTTCCAAAGATGTGACAGAATTACTGAAATTCATCTCCTGCGATCTTTCACTAAGTTTCGTTAAGTTGATGTGTCCTTTTAAAACAGCAAGCAAGTAGGCCATGACAACACAACTTCACTTCGCGAAGCAGTTCGTTTAGCATACTGCATCAAAACAACTTAAAAGTCAATTGTTCAAACATATATTGTCTATCCGGTTGGAATCAAGACCGACATTCAATCAAAAATTGCAATTTTCTTGGTCCACAAGTGTCGCAACTGTTTCGCATCTAGTGCGCTGTGTTGCTGACAACAACGGGAAGGATGCGCACTACATTTGACATGATTAAAAAACGTCGCGAGTTGGGTCGCGTCGCGACTTGATTGTGCGAAGTCCGGTTTGGTGGCGGCCCGACAATATTGAGAGATATTATTGATTTACTTAGAATGCATCGTATTTGGTCAAGATTGGATGTTACGTTCCAAAGATGTGACAGAGTGACTACTAAACTAGTTAGCATCGCACCCTGTCGTTGCGATAATAAAATCTACTCTGACAATTGAAGTACAGTAGTTTGATATGCAGCTAAGACACATAACAGAAGTTTCGTTAACAAATTTGTGGTTTCGTTAAGTTTTCATATTACGAATCCCAACTTTCCACGAATCATCCCGACGTCCCAAGTCCTTTTCCCATGAATCGAAAACCTCACCAATCAAGAAATTCTCCTTTCGTTAAGTTTCCCCACCAGCCAGCCAGGTTAATTGCCGCAGTAGGCGAAAGTGAATGTTCAACCTAAATTCCTGACGGCTGTAACAACCGGGCTGGCTCCTGGGGCTCTCAGGCTCAACCGGCGAGGGGTGCCACGGAGCGGTGGTGGCACGTACCTCTACATTCACGACGCGTTTCGCGTTCAGAGTCTTGTGAAATGGACGTCGTCCGCCGTTTACAAGATCCCTTTTGGGTTTACCGCAGCTGGACTATAACCGATTCGAGTTGGATCGGGGATCGAAAGGAAGAAGGCAAGCGCGGCCGGCACCAAACTTGCTGAAAGAGCAGTTCGATAAAACACGTTTTTCTGGTCCCCAGTCCGGTAAGAACGAAGCACGCGGCAGGGAATCGGCGGCGAGGCACCGAACGAACCACAAGCTGAAATTCAATTCCAAAGTTGGGCTTTCGGGGGGCGTAGCACCCGTGGAAGGGGGCGCGGAGGAGCTTCACGGAAAAGATAAATGCTGGAGATACGAAAAATTGCCATTAAAAATTGCATGCTGTGGCATCGTGGTTTATGGCCGGCATGGGGGCCGCGGCAAAGGAACCGCAACGGATGGCGACGGAGGGGGCTGAGTCAGGGCGGGCATGCGCGGGGCGGAACACCAGCTGATTAGTCATTGCCGCCAGCTTCAGCACAGTGACACATGACCGTCGACCGAAGTCCGCTCCGCTCATTTAGGATGGACTGATGATTGGATCCATTTGTTGAGCTTGATTGAGTTTTGTTGTTTTAACGAAGCATTCAAGCGTTCAAGAACGGGAGCTGGGCCCTTTCGTTAAGTTTAATTGGCGAATTGTACAAACGCCAAAACAGGTTGGGACAGCACACAGTTTGACCTTTTCCAGGTCTGGCGCTGCAATTCCACGCTTGCAAATGCATGGGAATCAACGTGTACAAGGGGAAGGGAAGAGACACAAGAAGAAGAATCCACCCATCGAGGGAAAACGTGTTCAGCGTTTGCAACGAAAGCAGGCAAGCTGTACCTATCGTGCAGTTACTGTACGTACGTACATACACAGACGGACACGGCAGACAGACATTCGACGACGCTGCGCTAGAGATAAACGAAGTGCAGTGAAAAACAGCTGCCTGTCCGTTGCAGCGATGGTAGTGGTGCATTGCCTTCGTTCAGTAGTATGGTGTTCCTGCATGACGCGGTACAGTCGAATCTCTACAATTCGAACTTTCGGCAAGTCAAAGTAGGCATTGTCTCCGGTGAAATTGACCCTGAGTACCTTAAGCCCAATCGAAGTAGGCTCGCGATTGGCTATCAACTTGACGAAGCCTCTGCTTCGATTCCATCGCGACTTAACGAAAGTCGTTTTTGTTTGATTCATCACAGTTCCGAATATCGAACAACATAAAATTTACTGTAGATTCTACTCGTCACAGAGGAAGAGAAAAGCGATCGAAACTATCAAATGCACACCACCAGAAGAGACCAGACAAAGAGCGAAAGAGTGTAAGCGGACCCGGGTCTTCGGCGAAGGGGCCGCCGTACATACAAACACGCTGCTGCCTGGCTTGACTATGGCTGGTTGCCTGATGCTATGTGAGTGAAAAAGACGCCATTTTAACTTTGGGCCCCGGCAGCCAGCCAGCAGAATACAAAGCAGCAGAAGCTAATGTTGTAGCAAGCGGCGTCAGCCAGCAGCAGCGCCAGGCTGCTGCTGCGGACAAGAGACGGAATATTTTTGTTTTTGATTTTGCTTCACGAAAACGACCGGTCACCGGACGGACTACTGCGATGATGATGATCCGCCGCCGTCGAGCGACCGAGGAGTTTCGTCAAGTTGAAGAAAAGTACTTTTTGATTGCAGCAAGCTGATTTTCGTTTTCCTTCGCCGTCTTCCCTCGCACACTGAATCCGAAATCCGAAGGCAAATTGAGGAAACAGGTTTTGTTTTCCTTCTACACAGCTTGGTGTGGGAGGGGAAAAGAGGACGCGTGATGTTTTACCGGTGGGCAATTTTATTTGATTTTTATCGCACCGCTTACTGGGGCTGACTGCTTCGTCGTTTCTCTCTGTCGCTTCGCATTCGGTTGTTGTTTTTACGAGTCCGATTGTAGAGTTTTATTGCACCGGCACCGTTTTTTGTTCGATTTGGAAGTCGATGACTTTTTTGAACTAGAATCTATCGAATACCTGTTCTTTATGACATTTGAAAACTTAACGAAACTTGTTTTTTAAGCTTCGAGCACTATTCTAGCCTAAATTCTTAACGAATAACAATGGGAATCGTTCACGCACTTCGGACATCGCTTAACGAAACTCCCTCCATGTCAATCGGAAGCTCATTTGACTGTCACGAACAGTTCCTCTGCATCCTCCATCCGTTGCTTCCAATTTCAACGAGCATTCAAATCAAGCGTTTCCACCGGTCTACGAACATAGCAAATTCGTTCAATTCAAGCCACGGCTAGGCTTCGACAAAAGCAAACCCACCCAAATCACTCGTGTGTGTTTTTATGAATGAACAAAACCGAACGAACTGTTCGTCGTCAATATCAATATAATGTGTGGCGCACGCCACGCCGCCACCTCGCCTGCTTTGATCGGCTGCTAGCTGCTGCTGCTTGCTGGCTGATAATCAAAGCAGGCTCGCGATTGTCGCGGGCGATGGCTTTTACCGACAACAACTTGATTCGCTCGGATATGTACAGGGGATGGCCAAAATGTTTGGGATAGGCAACTTTTTTTCTCCCACAAAAAAATTCAACATGCTGTAACTTTTCATAGAGTGCATCGAAAAATCTCAAATTTTGACTGTTTGTCAACCTATTATATGTGCATCATTGGTACAAATTTGGGCTCGATTGATTAATTTTTTGCGAAGTTAGAACCGTTTGGGTGAAACACTATTATTTAGACAACTAATTTTTGAACTGTCATATCTCGAAAACCAGAGAACCGAATTGAATGAATTTTTTAGCGTTTATCAACAATATATTGATACTTAATACAACGTTATAAAATGCAATATTTTTTCACGGCGTATTAAGTTATACCGGATTGAAATTTCTACCCATATAGAGGAAAATAAGTCAAATTTTCAATACCACGCAAAAATTACTAAATGTGTTCTTCCTTCAATCTAAATAGGCTCTAATATATCTGATTAGAGATAACTTGCGGACAGAAGTGGAAAATCTTTGGATATCAACACTAAAATTTATTGACATTGATGTAAAAATATTAAATTTTTTCGAGAAAAATCCAAAAAGTGTCAATCCATGATAAATTTTTCCACCGTTTAAAAAGTACCTATGTTTTAATGGTTTGTGAAGCATTTACATATTGTTAGTGTACGATCAAAATTTCATTCAATTCGGTTCACTGGTTTCCGAGATATGACAGCTCAAAAATGAGTTGTCTGAAAAATAGTGTTTTACCCGAACGGTTCTAACTTCACGAAATATTATTCAATCAAGCCCAAATTTGTACCGATGATGCACATATAATAGGTTGACAAACAGTCAAAATTTGAGATTTTTTGATGCGCTCTATGAAAAGTTATAGCTTGTTGAACTTTTTTGTGAGAGAAAAAAAAGTTGCCTATCCCAATCATTTTGGCCATCCCCTGTAGGTCCTAGTAGGTAGGTAGGTAGGTAGAGCGCCGAAGCCGGTCCCACCGCCATCGCAGGCCGTTGGATATTTACGAGCCAATAATGACGCACCGAACGAACACCGCGTGTCCGCGTATTCATATGTCGATGACAAACAACAACTTACTAGCCGACAGTCGTAGCCGTAGCCGTATTGCTGCTGCTAATGAGCAATGGGCCGGCTTTTTGCTGAACACGGACGACTATGCATGCATCCATCCATATGTTTATCTTCAATCGATCCAAATGGAATTGATAAGGAAACGTGCTCTCGTGTGTCAGAAACGAGTCACCAATTGTTTACATTTTGCACCACCGGGGCACACTTTTTCTGTCTGTCTGTCTGTCTGTAGAGTTCGGCGGCACAGGTGTTGTTTTTTTGCATTGTTGTTAGGTGAGATTTTAATGGCCGAATGAATGATTATCAGAACTGTTTGGGACTAGGGGAATTTACGAGGTTTTGTCACTTCATTTCGCTTGACAAATCGACATCACGTTGAATCATGTGCCGTGACAAACAGTCTATCGCTACACGCGATACACAACCGGCAATCCACGCACCACAGCGAACCTGTGCCATTCTGCCTCCTTCGACGAATATTCGCATGAACTCACGAAGATTCAGAGCCTACTGAGGACGAGGACGCCATTTTTGTCTACAAATTGCCACGAATACCATGCAGGCTGACCTGGAATGATATCTGTTTTACTTCAAATTCCACTATTTGATCAGATGTACATATATTTCTGCTCGAAGTTCAACATGATCGATAAAGAAGAACCAACCGTACAGTAATATTGTGTGTACGAGAAGTCCTACTTTATCGAACACATTCTATACCAATCAACAATTATGGTAGACCGGTCAATATCTTAGTCCAAACTGGTTTTAGTTGATCCTCCGAACAATTTCACTCAGAAATGCTGCTGCTTTATCGACCATGTTGCAATCCGAACAGAGGAACACGTGCAATATTCAAAGAACCAGGGGAAAATGAGCAATATCCCAGCTCAGAGAGTAATGTGGTGCATTGAATCATGACCACTCGGTGCTCCGGACGTTTTTTCCTCATTACTGAACGGTCTACTTTATCGACGATGTTTAAAACTTTATGAACATTGAAAATGGGTAATATCACAGTTCAGAGAGCCGTGTGGTGCATTGAATTATGACCACTCGGTTCTCCGGACGTTTTTTCCCCATTACTGAACGGTCTACTTTATCGACGATGTTAAAAACTTTATGAACATTGATAGAAATAAGAGAAATTAGAGTAGACCGATCAATACCTAAACAGGTTTTAGTTGATCCTCCGAACAATTCCACTCAGAAATGATTCTTCTTATCGACCATTTTGCAAACCGAACAGAGGTACACGTACAGTATTCAAAGAACCTGGGGAGAATGGGTAATATCTCAATTCAAAGAGCCGTGTGGTGGGCTGAATCATGGCCACTCGATTCTTCGGACGTTTTGTCCTCATTACTGAACGGTCTACTTTATCGACGATGTTAAACACTTTATGAACTGAAAGAAATAAGAGAAATTAGAGTAGACCGGTCAATACCTCTGCCTAAACTGGTTTAAGTTGATCCTCCGAACAATTTCACTAAGAAATGGTTCTGGTTTATCGACCATTTTGCAATCCGAACAGAGGAAACGTGTAATATTCAAAGAACCAGGGGAAAATTGGCAATAACTCAGTTCAGAGAGCCACGTGGTGTATTTGAACTATGATCACTTGGATCTCCGGACATTTCTATTCTGGAATGAACGATCTACTTTATCGACCACCATGAAAACTTTATAAACGGAGTCCACAATATTGGAATATTGGTAAAATCTGAGGATACTGGATCGGGTTAAAATGAGGAATATCTCACAGGCGAGAGAGCCCATGCGGTAGGCAGACCAAACCATTTCCGTTTGACTTTCCGTACAATTATGCTTATGTGGATCATCTTATTTTATCGACCACGTACCGCTTCTATCAGCATAGCAATACATGTGGAATACGAATACATGTGTAGTGCCGCAGCCAGCGTTGGTCTGGTCTAAATGGCGATCTTTAGAGGGTCCTACTTTATCACCCGTTCCAAGCAGGAATGAAAAATGGGCAATATCTCAGTTCAGAGAAATGTGTAGAGGATTGAATCATGGACACTCGATTCTCCGGATGTTTTATTCCTTACTGAAAGGTCTACTTTATCGACCACATTAAAAAATTTATAAACGAAGTCCACAATATTGGAATATTGAAAAAAAGAGGAATATCTCAGTTGAGTGAGCCCATGCGGATAGTCATGGTTCTGGTTTATCGACCATTTTGCAATCCGAACAGAGGAAACGTGTAATATTCAAAGAACCAGGGGAAAATTGGCAATAACTCAGTTCAGAGAGCCACGTGGTGTATTTGAACTATGATCACTTGGATCTCCGGACATTTCTATTCTGGAATGAACGATCTACTTTATCGACCACCATGAAAACTTTATAAACGGAGTCCACAATATTGGAATATTGGTAAAATCTGAGGATACTGGATCGGGTTAAAATGAGGAATATCTCACAGGCGAGAGAGCCCATGCGGTAGGCAGACCAAACCATTTCCGTTTGACTTTCCGTACAATTATGCTTATGTGGATCATCTTATTTTATCGACCACGTACCGCTTCTATCAGCATAGCAATACATGTGGAATACGAATACATGTGTAGTGCCGCAGCCAGCGTTGGTCTGGTCTAAATGGCGATCTTTAGAGGGTCCTACTTTATCACCCGTTCCAAGCAGGAATGAAAAATGGGCAATATCTCAGTTCAGAGAAATGTGTAGAGGATTGAATCATGGACACTCGATTCTCCGGATGTTTTATTCCTTACTGAAAGGTCTACTTTATCGACCACATTAAAAAATTTATAAACGAAGTCCACAATATTGGAATATTGAAAAAAAGAGGAATATCTCAGTTGAGTGAGCCCATGCGGATAGTCATACCAAACCATTTCCGTTTGACACTCCGTACAGTTGCACTTAGGTGAATGATCCTATTTTATCGACCACATTCCGCTTCTCACAGCAAAGCAATACATGTGAAATATAGTCGGAAAATAAGAGTAAAGCGGGCAATGTTTCTGGTCAGATTTGTTTCTTGGATGACTGATGAAACTTCTACAGGTTTCAGCTTAGTCACATAAATAAGCGTTGACTCTTCCATTACATCACCGACGTTTCGATCCTCGGGTTTGGATCTTCTTCAGGGCCTGTGGTTTATTGACGGTTTTATTCCTCGTAATTATACATTTTCCATCTACTTACTCGAAGTTAATCAACTTGTGACGTGTCGTGGTCAGAGTTAGTCTGGTATAATTATGGATCCTTAGAGGGCCCTACTTTACCGATCGCTTCAAGTAGGCAATGACAGGGTAAATCGGGGTAAAGCTCAACATTCACTCGAGACAGAGGTACATGTGCAAGGAAATATTACAAAATAGGCAATTTCTCAAATCGTAGTACCGTTCGGCGCAACACCCCATTTCCTTCCGATTTTGTGAACAATTTAAAAAACTACTTTATCAACTACGCCCTATTTCAAACAATAATACAAGAGAAATGTTCCAAAAAGAAAAAAAAAGTAAGAGTACAATGGATAATATCTCAGGTCACAGATCCACAAAGTGAACCATACTATTGGCATGCGTTTACTTGGGCTTTTGTGTATGGGGATAATCCTACTTTATCGACTTTGATACACTCCGAGAAAAGGTAGATGTGAATTATTACTTATTTATTACTCAACTGAATTGGGTTATGTCATATAGATGTTAGAGCCGCCTTTCTCAAATTATGGGTCGCGACCCATCAGTTCCATAAGAAATACACGCGTCGGTAAAGAAGTTTGAGAAAGGCTGTGTTAGAGTGACCCATGTGGTCAATAAGGTAACTCAGATAAAAATTTGAGCCCACATCGACACTGGATTTGCAACAAATAGGCATCGAGGTAGTGAATGTAGTTATTGGACAATCACAACGTGAACATATGGTGATTCAAATGTATATCAGAGAAATGACTTTGTAGTTTTACACATAACACTTTTCTACAAATCATTCAAATAACTTCTCCTCAGGATCTTGGTCGGTATATCCGACCCATCAGAAGAGGTGGTCATCCGAGACTTCATCAATCGCGGCGACCTGTCCCGCCCAGCTAACACATTGCAAAAGCTTCTAAGCCAACAACTGCTGCATCGGGAATTATAATTTCTCTTCCCTCACGCCCGAGCTCGATTTTCCTCTGGCTTCAAATTTCGCTGGCATCACGTCGTCCCCCTCTGCCTCCCCCCTCCCACCCAACCTCATATATTCATAGTTGGATGGTTCCAGGAGGGATACATAGGGTTCACCACCTTCATCCCTCCCTCTCGGATTCCCATTTTCATCATCCAGCAGTGTAGATCGGCGACCACCGGCTTGTGACCGTCGTAGTCGTAGTCGTCGGTACCGTCGGTGCACCGAAATCCGACACACCGAACCAAACTATGGCGGCTGGCAGAGGCCTCACTCTCACACGCACCCAAACCAAACACGGCACGGACGGAGGTCGACAATAGTGCGCTCCACCCTGCACCGCCCCAATCTCCCGATCCGGGTTGGGGAACTCTTCTGGTTTTTCACTTTGGGCCCCGTCCCGTTCCGTTGGAAGGTTAAGGGGACGGGACGGAGGGTGTGTGTGTGTGTGGAAAGGGGACAAGAGTGCAACTCTGCGCAGCAGAGAAACACGACTCTGACGACGACGACAACGACGACGAGGGAGAGATATATAGCATGTAGAAGGCAATATATTTTATTTTATATATAGGGGCGCTGGTTCTGCTGGTTACTCTCTCGCCGCTGGCTGACGTCGACACAGCTCGACGGTTCCTTTGGGCTCTACTCTGTGTGTAGAGTATAGTGGGGTGAAAGGTTTTGACGCTTTTCAACTCAAACTGGATTGACTTGCATTTATTTGGCAAATTGAGAGTAACTCGAACATCATTCGGAATGCATAAGTTTTGAGTTTAAATTAAATAACATGGAACGAGCTCACCAATCTACAGCGAATTCAAACGCTTCCTCACTGTTGAACAGTAAAATACACTCGTTGAAATCTCTGTGATTAATCAAGAATGTTCCTTTATATCTTCTAATCGTTTCTCGCTAGAAGATCTAGCTAAGATATGTTGAAAGTCAACAAAATAACATGGAACGGCCTCACCAATTCACAGTTAATTCAAACGTTTTCTCACTGTTGAACAGTGAAAAACACTCGTTGAAATCTCTATGATCAACCAAGCATGTTCCTTTATATCTTCTGTTCGTTTCTCGCTAGAAGATCTAGCCAAGATATGTTAAAAGTCAATTTAAATCCCTTCCTGTTAGTTCTAGATTCATCCGATAGTTTGCCTACTGCTGATTCCTTGATGGTTGATCTCATATAACTCAAGATTCAGCATCCTGACCAAGATCTCGACTACAAAAGAAGATGCTGACTTAGAACAAGTTTGCTGGCAGCAGTGTTGTGAATTATCATGACCATCACGAGATGATCGTGATACGAACCAGCTTGAATATCATACATAGCAAAATAACAGGTATTTTACGGATTTTCGGCTTCGTCTCTTTGGCGAAACGAATGGGGATTGACGTGCTTGTTCCAATCCAAATGCATTGTTTCGCTTACGCGATTCTTCTTTCCTCAGCAAAGTGCTGGGGAAATTAATGACAATCATATCCATGTCGGTGATGATGGTCACAAAACAAGAATGATGGGTGACGTGTGTGGGATTGAGTCTCTTTTCTGGTGTGAGCGTCTGCAGAGAAAGGCGAATCAGAAAGCGCAAGGAAAGGGTGATACAAGTTTGGTTTTCATCAGTGTTGATGTGACTAGAACGCTGATGCTTCGCAGCACTGTTTGGCAGGGACTTTCACATAATATCGTATGAATTATGAATCAGAATATCAACACTAGGTGGCCCTAGTGAGTCTGCAACCATTCGAACTGATATATATCAAGGGTTCTGATGGTAATTTCTTCAGTACAGTAATTTAGTAGACCAAGTACACTTACTCAGAGTTTGGCAGTGGTATATCCAATTCGAATTCATGATCTCCTTGAAATCTTCTGAAGTCATTAGATAACATTTTCTGGATATTGTCACTATAGGAAGATTTTAATATAAATATGTGTTAGGCAGCAGCAGGAGTGGTTTTCGCTTTGAATAGTAGCTCTATATATAAATGACTAAACAGAATCATTGAAACTTTGTTGCATCTGAAAGCCTTGATTTGAACCATTTGGTAAAATCCAAGATCTGCCATGGAGTCCAGAACTTAGACTTTTGTTGCCATATCAAGTGATGCTATTTAATGAATCATTTTAACTAAAAAGAAGGAAAGCTACTCAGCACCAATATTGTGCCTAGGAAAATTTAATAATGACGGTAACTATTGCAACGGTGGCCAGCAGTGTTTATAGGAGAGGGTAAAGGGAGATTGCAGGGGCGTTTCAGAGGGTTTCAAGGGGTTTCAGCGGGGTACCAGAAGATCTCAAGGGTCTGAGGGAGTTTTCGAAAGCATTGCAGAGTTTCAGAGGATTTCGACAGGCTTTGGAGGCGTTACAGGTACGTTTCCGAGGGTTTCCGAGGGTCTCACGTGCGTTACATGGGGTCCGAGTGGGTCTTACGGGGGTTTCGGAGCCACTTCAGGAAGTCTCATAGCAATTTTAGGTTGGTTTCAGAGGCGTTGTGGCGGCGTTTTCAGGTGTTTGGATGGTCTCCGATGCGTTACATGGGGTTCGACTCCGATGAGGTTTCAGGGGGATTTCGGAGGCATCACTGGAAGATTCAAAGCATTTTTGGCGGGATGCCGAGGCGTTACGCAGGCGTTTTCGGGGATTTCGGAGGGTCTGAGGTGCGTTACATGGGGTCCGAAGGGGTTTCAGGGGATTTTAGCGGCATTTCAGGAAGTTTCAGAGCATTTTTGTTGACGTTTTCATGGGTGTCGTAGGATAGGTACGTTACATGCGGTCCGAGGGGGCCAGAGGAACTTCAGAGGCTTTTCAGTAAGTTTCAGAGGATTTCCAGCGGGTCTAGGTGGTTTTAGGGGGATTTTGGAGTCTTTTTAGGAAGTTTCAGAGCATTTTCAGCAGGTTTCAGCGTAACATGAGGTTCATGTGGGTTTAAGGGGGATTTGGGAGGTATTTGAGGAAGTTTCAGATGATTTTCTGAGACTCCATCCCCTTGCCCTTTGATTTAAGGGTGTTCTTGAACCCCCTGATACGACCCTGACCTGAAATACCTTGGAACACCCCTGAAACCTCCGTGATCCCATTGAAACTCCCTTGAAATCATCATTATCAATTTGAAATGCCTCTGAAACTCCTTTGGATGCCTTTAATTGGCTCCAGAAAGCCTCTGAAATGCACCTGAAAAACCCTTGAAACGCCCCTAAAACCTCTAGAAACGCCCTTAAAAATGTTCCTGAAACCCCCTGAAACGAACCTCGAATTCCTTGTAACGCCCTTTAAAGGTTCTTGAAACAACCCCCTGAAACGCCCCTGAGCCCCTTGGAACCCCCATTTTCGGGCTCCCTAGGAATTTTGTGCTCGACAAAATTCAATTAATTGAAAAGACACCCTTTTTGGCGTTCATTTTCCACTCTAGTAAACGTGTCCCTTAAAGTAACACTATAATCCTTGTCCACTGAACCGCCTTGCTGCACGTTCATAATAGTTATATTGGCTAAAGTTAAACTATAGTTCTTGTTCGCCAGACCGCTTTGAAGACTACTAGGTAATGCAACGTTCAGTTGGACTACTAGAAAATCATGAAGTTACCAAACTATCATGAACCCAAGTTCTAGAAAACAACAGCTATACGACTAGTTGCTTTTGCTTCAAACAGTAGCGTTACAGTAGAGCTACACCTGACAGTACACCTGATCGCCTAAGTATCTCAAAGAGTCATTCCAAGATACTTTTGGGCAAATATAGTCCAACCAAACTAACTTAGAGATCAAAATCTCAGGTCAATTTGCAAATAAAGTACCGATAATAACCTTACCCTCTTCATCGGAGAGGAGGGATATTCTACACTATTGATCCTTATTTTTGTAGGTTTGTGAGACATGGAAAATCTTAAAAGTATCTTATCATATCTTCTGTACTACTCCTTATAACAAAATAAGTGTGCAGATCTTGAGTTCTGAATTGCATAACAGTTTGGATAATCCAGAACAGTTGGTTGGAAAATGTCATAAAAATGTCATTTGATTATTTGTCAATAGCAATGCCCCTGATAGGAATTGTTTATCGACGATATCGTTATTTTACCATAACGAACCAGCATTATTGAAGGTTGATGCTCAGTTCACGGATGGAAAATTTACACTTGAAATGGTAGAACTGGAAAATGTCATGACATTTCCGTGACATTTTACAAGCCTGGATTCCAGAGTATCGAAATAAATCTTCACATACCCGTTGAACTTTCATGGCTACTTTGCTGAGTAGCATAGCTTAAAGTGGCAAAATCAGAAACAGTTTGGATGACCTCGTACATCTCAAAAATTTCATCAATCTTCCGAAACCGGCTTCGTTTGGAACAGTTGCGTTTTATGCTGTGTGAAAATGTTTCATGTATAGCTGTTTTACATTATTTATGCGATAACAAATACGGTTTGGACGATTCGACTGGTATGTCTAAAATTGAAAATACGAGATGAAGAAAGTAGGAAATGATAAGCATGGAACGAGCTCACCTGAATGAATTGGTGAGCTCGTTCCGTGCTTCGATTCGCATCATAATTTACTAATTCTACGATCGCAATTTTATTCAACTGAAATCTAGCTTTCACCCCACCATCCTCTAACAAGCGCGACCACCAAACATCGAAACGAGGGACTAGATTTTCGAAAGAGGGAACCGGTGGTAGTACAGAGGCGGGACGAAACAAAATTTCAGAATCAATTTGATATAAATTTTCCTCGTCGTCCCGCTTCGGTGCACAACTTTCTTCCTGTGACCGTCGTCGTTGAGCGAGCGAGCGCAGATAACCATCGTCATCGTCGGTCGTCTTTAAAATCGACCACTACTGCCGTAGTGAGGGAAGACTTTCTTCGTTCGCTGCTGGCGGACGAGACGGGACGAACCGGGAGTTCGGCGTTCTTTGGCTAATTATACGTTCTAGTTGGGGGGAGGGGAGCTAACCACCAACCATTGCTGGTCGCCTCCTTAATGTGAAGTTTCCGAATGGCATCACTCATAATAGCTCGTAGCAGAATCAGCCGCAGCAGCGACAGTCGAGGTCGAGGATGTAATGTGTGATGGAATTTCGGTTGGAGGGTCCTGCCTGCCTGCCGGCCTGTCTGTGTGGGTCAATGGCGTCATTAATTTTGTGCCGCTCGAAATGGGGGAGAGCCAGCAGAACCGGCGTTCGTTATGATCATCAATCAACATTGGCTCGGTTCGGACAGGACTCGGATTAGAGATGGTGTGAAATTTACATTTGGCATTTACTCTTGCTCGGTGAGTGAGTTCAATGCGGCAGGGTACGTGACAGACAATATCGCGTATGTTTGCTTTTAATTTAAAGTTCGTGGTATGGATGCAGGTAACAGGAGTAGAATCCAAGAGTTCTGTAAAACTATCGTAAAACGATATGAAAATATGTCTGGTTGAAAATTAATTTTGAATTGTTGCTTGGGTCACTCAATTCAAGAAATTCTCTTTACAGAAAAAAAAATGGAACGCGCTCACCAATACATTTTCATTTGTGTGTCCACCGCAACACACTATCGAGAGAAACTAATCGAAAAAATGATTTAATTTTCATGAATGAATTGTTGTATACTTCCAGAATGCTTGCTTGTCACTTAACTCAATTAAAAAAAAACTCACTTAAATGAACAAAAAAATGGAATGCGCTCACCAATACATATTAGTTCTTGCCCCCACCACAAAGCAGTATCGAGAGAAACTGATTGGTATCACAAATTACTTATACAGAATTCACCAAATGATTTCATTTTCACGGATTGATTCCTGCATACTTCCACAATGATTGCTGAGTCATGATGTCATGACTCAAATTGGCACTTTCCCACATCAGAAATCGAAAATGTAACACTAGAATTACGTTATGGTGAAATAAGCCATGATATCATGAATAAGGTCACGGTTTCATGACCATTTTTCATTACATGAAAACACACATTTAATGAAACTTTCTTCTTTTTTGTAGCTCTACGTTCCCTATGGAACATGGCCTGCCTTATCTTCAACTGAGTGTTCTTTGAGCACTTCCACACACAGTTATTAATTGAAGGGCTTTCTCTGTGTGCCATTGCACGAATTTGTACATTATGAGGCAAGGACAATGATACATTATGCCCAGGGAAGTCGAGAAAAGTTCCCGACCAGAACGAGAATCAAATCCACCGTCTATGGATTGGTGATCCAAAGCCTTATCCACAAGACTAATTGGAGACCCCATAAATGAACCTCTCAGTGTTAGATAAGTAGGACGTACTGAAAAGTTAAGCGAGATTTTCATTGAAAGCATGATTTGTTTTGCTAGTTTTGATTACCGGATCATTCCCGTGTGTTAGAAACCAACCCACGACATTCAACGACTACTTCATTGCAAAATAGGGGGTTTCGAAAGAAATCAATAAGAATTGTAGCAAATGATCGTATTTCATTTCCTCGATACTGTTTTGTGCAACTTTTATGAATTTAGATAGGCAATTGGCCGAGTGCCTTCTGGGATTTTCCCAAGAATTCCAGGAAGGATTTTCCATTTGAGTTTCAGCAGAAGTTCCTCCCAGGATTTCTTCCGAAAGTTTTCCTGAAATGCCAGTATTTCCACATTAGTTTTTGTTTTTATATCTTCCATAGATTAACCTGAGTTTTGCGGGGGTCTCCAGTTAGCCTAGTGGTTAAGGCTATGGATCGCCAATCCGGAGACGGTGGGTTCGATTCCCATTCCGGTCGGGAAAATTTTCTCGACTCCCTGGGCATAGTGTATCATTGTGCATGCCTCACAATATACTAATTCATGCAATGTCTGGCAAAGAAAGCCCTTCAATTAGTAACTTTGGAAGTGCTCAAAAAACACTAAGTTGGAGAGAGGCAGGCCAAGTTCCAGTGGGAACGTAATACCATACAGAATAAGAAGAACCTGAGTTTTAGATAGGAATTCAGAAGTTCCGAGAGTCACTTTAGGAATTTCTTCTGAAAGTTTTCATGAAATCCCGGTATTTCTACAGGAGTTTTTTGGGATTTTTTTCCAGAGACTAACCTGAGGTTCAGGATGGCTTCCTGAGCATTCTCTTAGAAGATTTCCTGAACGCCTCTTCGGAATCCTTCAAATCAGAGTCACTCTCGGAATATTGCTTACAATTTCTCCTGGAGATTTTCCAGAGGCTCTGTTGGAATTTCTTCGAAAGTTCTCCCCGAAATTTCTGCAGGAGTTCTTCCTGAGGAATTCCACGGAGTCATGTCAGTCGATCCTGAGCGACCATTTCAAAAATATCTGAAACTTTGCACAGTTTTTCAATTTCATCTAAATCGCCATTTTTCGATATTAAACCTTCATATTCACTCACGACTAACTTTTCAAAAGGGTGTATGCGAAAATAGTTCAAAAATATTCTAAAAGCTGTACAGCAAAAACGGATTGTTCGATTGTTATGAATTTTTCAGCAAAGTTAGATAACTAAATGATGATTCCTTAGAAAATATACACTGTAAAAAATTTATTTTTTTACTTTAAAAAAATATGATCTTTGTCACAAAAACTCAAATATCTCAAAACCCTATCTTTTTACCAACGTCAATTTTTTAGGGGAAATGGCCCATTATATCAGCTATCTACCATAAAATTTTGGTGATGGTAAACTAATAAACAAAAAAGTTATGACATTTCAAACATTTCACAATTTTTACATTTAGTAACAAAAAAAAATTTTTTTCTGTGTAAATTATTTCGAGAATTATATTTTGATGTTGATTTTATTGTAAAGGCTACCGCCTGAATTAAACAAATTGTTTTCATGATATTTTTGTTTGATTATTCATAATTGCTGTAGTATCTATTTGAAACTTAGACGCGATCCAGTGTTGTGATCAAAAACATTGAGAGTGTCATACTTTTTATTGTACGTGACTGGTGAAAAAATCCCTTGATAGTGTTGAAAAGCTGTTGATTATAAGAAAAATGGAATTAAACTTATTTTTAAGAGAAAAGCTGTATAATAAAAGTTTTATATACGCGTATACGTCTAGTTTATCTAAAAAAAAATTACCTCTTAAAGAACAGACTTTATGATCGGAAGAATGTGAGTAACTTCAACAACAACAAATGCATGAGAGGTACATACCATAGACAAACAGACGAAACGCCTAGAACAATTTTCGTGAAAATCCATCGCCCAGTTCACACTAACACCACCTGGTGGAAATGTTTCACGAAACACTGCGTTGTGCAATATCGTCATCAGAAGGCGCTGGTGTGAAACGTCAAACGCACGATGGGCGCTCTTCTGGTTATGAAAGCCACAACCAAGATTCAAAATGATCGTTAAAGGCGTGGTCAATGAAAATTTCGTCAGTGTTACGTTTGTGTGTCTGTATACATACCATGACAATGCTCACGAAAAAGCAAAGAAATACTTCGCTATGGATATTAAATTAATTATTAGTAATTTTTTTCTTCAGTCAAGCAAACAACACCAAACTAGTCAGTTAAAACTAATAAGTGATTTTGTTTATTATAATCTAACGAACAACATGAACAGTCGCTTTCTCAAAGGTCTTCAACTCAACGCTCTCTTGTAGACCGTTTGATGAAAAAAAAATGTTCAAAAGAGTTACGAAATCTCACCGAAAGCACCATAGATAAACTGAAAGAGACTCGTTATGCCCAAATGCCCACATTGAATACAAATTTACTTGCACGTCCTGCCGTCTAGACTTTGACAAACGAGCCATCTGTATATCATCGGTAAAGCAGGGCGCAGGAAGTTCTAAAACGACAACAACTGAGAAATTGCCAGAAGTGCTAAGTGCAGAGAGTCATGCCACCGCACCATCAGCGACATCTGTTTAAACAATTTAATCACGCCCCTTTTCAAAAATGTTTTGGAATATTCTTCAACATCTATACCCATTTCAATATTTTTAACGTTGCAAAACACGCTCTCAACATTCATCTTGAAGAAGAGGGAAACCACTTGTCCTCAAATGTAACAGCAAATTAATGAATAAGGTACACCGGGGCAAGTTGAAACGGGTGGGGCAAGATGAAACAGCGGGTTAACATGATGTTTTCTAATGATAATAAATAGTTTGATCGCCGTAACGCATAGTTTTTGATTCAAACAATCTTTTAATGAAAGATAAATTACAAAATTGTATTGAAATCTGTTTCAAAACTTCGTGTTTCATCTTGCCCCACCCATTTCAACTTGCTCCGGTGTACCTTAAACGACTAATGCGCGGAGGGCGTGATAAAATCGGAACATTACTGTACATATAATATACATAATACATAATAAAAACAGCTTGTTTTACTCACGCACGACCATTAACAATAAAATCAGCATCAAACTGCGATTTCCGGCCGAAATAATTTACACTTAAAAAAAATATTACTAAATGTGATAATTGTGAAATGTTTTAATTGTCATAACTTTTTTGTTTATTAGTTCATCATCACCAAATTTTTATGGTAGATTGTTAATACAATGGACCGTTTTCCCTAAAAAATTACGTTGGTAAAAAGATAGGGTTTTGAGATATTTGAGTTTTTGTGACAAAAATGATATTTTTTAAGATTAAAAAAGATTTTTTTTTCACAGTGTATATTTTCTTAGGAATCACCATTTAGTTATCTAACTTTGCTTAACAATAAAATCAGCATCAAACTGCGATTTCTGACCGAAATAATTTACACAGAAAAAAATATTTACCAAATGTGAAAATTGTGAAATGTTTGAAATGTTATAACTTTTTTGTTTATTAGTTTACCATCACCAAATTTTTATGGTAGATTGCTAATATAATGGACCGTCTTCGCTAAAAAAATTACGTTGGTAAAAAGATAGGGTTTTGAGATATTTGAGTTTTTGTGGCAAAAATGATATTTTTTAATGTTAAAAAAGATTTTTTTTCACAGTGTATATTTTCTTAGGAATCACCATTTAGTTATCTAACTTTGCTGAAAAATTCATAGCAATCGAACGAACCATTTTGGCTGTGCAGATTTTTGAATATTTTTGAACCATTTTCACATACACCCTTTTGAAAAGTTAGTCGTGATTCAAAATTAAAATTTGATATCGAAAAATGGCGATTTAGATGGAACTGAAAAACTGTGCAAAGTTTCAGTTCAATAGAAAATCATGAATTAAAAAATTTGCTTAATTTTGATGCTGTTGCTTGGAATCGCTCTCCTGCGATTTTTTTCGGTGTAATCTCTAGGATTTCGTCCGGAATTCCCCCGGCGATTCCTACTAGGCATCCCTCCAGGATGCCTTCAATATTCTTTCCTGGGATTTCCCCTTTGTGTTTTCCTGGAAGAACTCGTCTCGAGACTTTCTTCTATCCTAAGAATTTTTAGATTCTATTCCGAAATTTCGGTAGGAGTTAATTTTGAAACTTCTTGTGGATATGATCCCGGGATTTGTCTGACATTAAACAGTTCTTTCTAGGATTTTCCTGTAGCATCGTTCCAAACATGTCCTGAGTTAAGCTTCGGAATTTCTTCTGAGAAATAAAAGGATTCCTTCCAAGATTAATTCTGATGAACACCGAGAGAAATTACGACAGGAAACCCTAGAGAAATCCTAGAGATATTTCGAAAGGTACCCCGCGAGCAACTATTGGAGAAATACCAGTAAGAACTCTTGAAGAAATCGCTGGTGAAACTCTGGTAAAAATTCCGGCAGGCGCTCTGAGAGAAAATTTCAAAAAAATCGTAAAGAAATCCCTGAAGAAAATTCGAGAGAAATTCCGAGAAGACCTCTGAAAGAAATCTAATAATGAACTCTTGAAGTTTGTAGATTCGAGCAAAAATCCCGAGAAAATTACGGGATAAATGGTCGCAGAAATCCGGAGAGAAACCCCTGGTGAAATCCCCAGAAAAACACAGGTCTGTCCAGGAAAAAATCTGGGAGGAATCTCAGGAGAAATTATTGTAGAACCTCGAAGTAGTCTAGAGGAAACTTTTAGGGGAAATCAGGAAAAAAAAAATCCTAAAGAAAGACCGGTGTTCTTCCCGGGATAAATATCAGAGCCTCAGTTTCTTAAGAGTATTTTTTTTTCAGAGGTTGTTCTGGTATTGCTTCTGAAATTCATCCCCAAATTTCTTCCTGCGATATCTCCCGAAATTCCATCTGGGGTTTCACCCAGAGGTTTTCTTCTGAGATTTCTACCACAAACCCTGGCATTTCCAGAGCTTTTCTTAGATTTTTTCTAGGAATTTCTCCCAAAAGGCCCCAAAATTTCTCAGGGTTCCTTCTCAGTTTTCCTGGCATTCTTCCCAGAAAGTGCATCCCGAAGTTCAACTCAGAATATCTACTGAAATAACCTTCTGAATTGATTATGAGACGAAGGCTATTTCCAAGACTTTACTGAACAAGGTCGAAAAATGTCACGAAAATGTCATGAGAAAAAATGTCATATTTTCTAGTTCTTCCATTTCCAATGCAAATTTCTGTTTGTGTGAACACAAATCTTATGGTGAAATAACGATAGTGTCAATAAACATTTCTTGCTGGGGGCAGTAGAATTGTCAAATAACCTAATGACATTTTACAACTCTGCTCCTGAGGAATGTCTCTCATAAGAAATTACGGTAGGAAAGTCTAACCACTTATTTCGGAAAGAATCCTGGTGGAATCCCCGCTAGTCATTCTGAAAGTAATCTTGGGAGAAATTATTGAACAAACTTCAGTAGGAATTCGTGGAGAAACTCAAGGAAAAACTCTGGTAGGAATTCCAAGAAGAATTCTTTGAGGCATTTCAGACACACCTTCAAAAAAGTCCCTGAAGAAGCTCCGCGGAAAATCCCGAGAAAACCTCTGCAAAAAATCTCGAGATAAACTGGCGGGATATCGCCCAGTTCTTCAAAAGATTTTTCCCAGAGGTTCTTCTGGTATTTGTCATGGAACTGTTCCTTAAATTTCGTACTGGGATATCTCCAGGAATTTCATCTGGGAGTTCATTCAGAATTCCACCTGAGATCCTGGAATTCCCAGAATTTCGCTCTGGTTTTTTTCAGAAATGCCTCCCTGGGATTTCATTCAGAGTCCCTTCCGAGGTCCTGGAACTCCGAGGGTATTTCTCTGGATTTTTCAGGAATTTTTCACCAGATTTATTTCGTATATTTGTTTAAGTTGAGGAACCCCACAGTTCTTCAAGGGATGTAGAAATCATCCCTAGATTTCTTTTAGAAGTTTTCCCAGACAGTTCTTCCCGGGAGTTTGTCTCGGGATATCTCCAGGAATTTCATCTAGGAATTCATTCAGAGTCCCGTCCCTCCAGATCCTGGAACTCCCGAGAGTTTTTCCCGGGATTTTTCAGGAATTTCCCGATGTCTTACAAAGATTTTGCCAGGTTAAGGAATGCCGGAGTTCTTCAAGGGACGTCTTGTGGGAATCATCCCGAGTTTTCTAGTAGAGGTTTCCCAGACAGTTCTACCCGGGAGCTTCTTTCGAGTTATCTCCCAGAATTTCACCTGGGAGTTCATTCAGAGTTTCTCTCGAGATCGTGGAATTCCCAGAGTTTCTCTCTGGATTTTCCAAGAATTTCTACCCAGACATCTTACAGAGATTTTTCCAGGAACCCCGGAGTACTCTAGAGGATGTCTTGTGAGGATCATCCCGAGATTTCTCATAGAGGTTTTCCCAGACAGTTCTCTTCCTGGGAGCTTTTCTTGGGATATCTCGGTATTTCATCTGGGAGTTCATTAGTTCCACCCAAGATCATGGTATTCCCAAAGTTTCTCCCTGGATTTTCAGGAATTTCTTCCCGGGATGATTATCAGAATCATCTCGAGATTTCTTGTAGAGGTTTTCCCAGATAGTTCTTTCCAGGAGCTTCTCTCGAGTTGTTTCTTCCCATAACTCTTACAGAGGTTTTAAGAGATGTCTTGAGGGATCCCGAGTTTTCTTGTAGAGGTTTCCCAGACGGTCCTTCCTGGGAGTTTCTCTCGCGATATCTCTTGGAATTTCATCTGGGAGTTAATTTAGAGTTCCTCCCGAGATCATGGAATTCTCACAGAATTTCTCTCTGAATTTTTCAGGAATTTCTTTAGATGCCTTACAGAGATTTTTTCAGGAATCCCGAAGTTCTTTAAGAGAAGTCTTGTGGGAATCATACCGAAATTTTTCGTAGAGGTTTTCTCAGTATTCTCCTGGAGTTTCTCTCGGCATATCCTTCTTTCTCTGGGATAACTTCCGATATGCATTTTTTGGAATAAATGAATTTCTGAGAAATGTAGAAAGAAACAACGCAAAAATCTTAAAAGAAATTTTTAAGGAATTTTCTCGCTAGCAATTTAGAAAGCACTCTGTGAGACATTCTAGAAAAACCTCCAAGAGAAATTCTCCGTTGAACTCTGGGAGAAATCCCAGAAATAATTCAAGCAAATCTCTGAAGGAAATCTCATACTTTGGATGACTGGTTGAGATTACAGGTCTCATTTACAGTTCAACAGTATACATCGCTTAAGAATCATGAAAAACTGTGAGAACGTAGAGTCACAAAGGAATAATTTAAAAAAATCGAACAATCGACATTGACATTAACTTCAATTAAAGTCGACTGTAATTGAAGGTGTCAGATAACTTTGGCAACAATTTATTATGTTTGAAAGACTCTCCCTCTTTCAAATGACAATTTTGTCGTCTTATTTCTCAATACAACAATCGTCAACCGTTTCATTTTCATAAATCTCAAAAAACTTCGCGAAACTGAAAACGAAGGGACAAAATTGACTGTTTTTTTTTTTGGTCAGTGAATCACAACTTCCTCCGCTGAGGAGCGCTGAGCAAATTGTCCGAGTGAAAGCCAACAATATAGCCATTCATAATTACTCACTTCCCCGCCTCAATTACAGCAAGCTCCTCGATAATCAACAAGGAAATAAACACCTTCCGACCGGCCGGCGACGAGTCGACCCTTCGTGGCACTTGAGTCAACCATGGCGCTCTCCTCAATTCACACAGCCAGCACTGCTGCTTGTTTCCGTCTTTCAGTCGTCGGTCGTCAACTTCAAGAGTTTCTCCTGCTTAATTCAAAGGACTTGGACTCGGTAACAACAATGTCAAAAACTGCGGCCGCCAGAACAGAGAGCGAAATAAAAAAAAAGTTGAAAACGACTCTTTGTCTTTCGGTTTCTCTTACAAGCCACTTCGCCGGTGTTTTTTTTTTCTTCCTCCGTAGAATTGTAGTACACTCGACACTCGAAGAAGTTTGAACCAAGAAACCGAGGACCCTAAGTGTGAAAAAAGAAACAATCCCTTCGAGGGAGGAGGAGAAAGGGAGGAATAATTCTGGTCAGAGTCTCAGAGTCGGAGCCAAAACGGAAAAAGCGAGGGGGCACTCGATCGTGGACTTCGTCATCGTTGTCCGTCGAGTTGCCGGTGTTGTTGCTCTTGTTCTGGTCAACTGCACAACTACCTATTTTATTGAGAGGGGGGCTTTGTCTGGTTGGCTTGCTGTCGTTGTCCGACGACAACGAACGAAGTGGAAAGAATAACAACAACAAAACCCGGACTCGGACTTGAAGAAAGAAAGTCGGTCCACCCGCGTTGCACTTCGCACTCGAGACTCGACTCAACTCACACATTGTAGGGCAAGACCTATTTGAATGGTGCATACCAACTTTGTGTATTGAGGAAAGATGCTTTTGAACTTTGAAGTCGATGCAGTTCAGAAATATGTATTGGATTTTCAGGGCATCAGAAGTAAAGAGTAATTTGACGGAATTCCAGCTTTTACGAATAAGGTAAATATGGAACGAGCTCACCACGTTCTGCTTTGTACGTTGAAGAAGTAGCAAGTGTTCATCTCACGTTATTTTGCAAAGAATCAGACTTATGATAAAACATGATTGGCGTTCTGGACATTAGTATATGAACAATATGGAACGAACTCACCACCACGGACAGTTCCGCGTATTGAATCTTACCAAAACAGCACAAGCTGCCAGCTATCCATCCAAAGAGCTCTAACTTTGGCATTCGGAACACATCGTCCAACACTGACAAAGTGCAGCAAAGTGACAAGATCCAGCTTTTCCATCAATATAGCAAACAAGTTCATGGATGTGATGATGACGCACAATTCCGCAGAACAGTGGATACCAGTCATCATCAGCATCACCAACCAACGACGCACATGGCGGCACTAGTAGAGAGTACTCCATGCAAGACCAGCAGACATAGACATCGGACGGGCGGTTGCGCTCCACCCGATGCAGATAAATGGGCAATAGGCCAGGGCCGCCCGAGGCATGTGAAATGAATGTGCACAACAGTAGCAACACCAACAACGAACGGGAGGGGGCCCATCTGGGCAAGCGAGAAAGGGCGACGGACGAAGGGGCTGTGTAACGTAATTAACGACTCTTACATGGTTCATTAGGCATCCCTCGGTGTGAGGGTCGCATAATTGGTCGGTCGCCGGTGGAGGTCTGGGTTTTTTTTTTCTCTCGCTCTAGAGTCGTGAAAAATGGGTACTGTAGCCTAACTGCTAACTGATTTGTTCAACGAGGTGGAATTCAATAAATATGGGTTACACGCAGAAAAATAATTTGTAAACACAATTAAATTCTAGTTCAAATCAACCAATTTTTCAGTTTACTATAGCGACAAACTGATTTCTAGTTTAAATTGAACCTGTTCTATTGTTTGATAATACACATATTTTCATTTGTCGAAATTTTTGACAGTTTGTTAAAACAAACAGAGATATGGTATTTTCAACATGAAATAATGGATTGATTCAAACGACTGAACTTTTACCACTAACAAACCCGGAATGTTATTGTGTTGGTGACGGCAGCAGCTGCGGCAGCTCGGAAATCTATTTTTAGACCGTCGGCAAGCGGATGGGGAGGAGAACGACTAAAAAAAGACAAAAAAGGCGAAACCGACCAACTTTTTGTGGATGCTGTCGTGAGTACCTAGCGCGTTATCCATCACGGCCAAAGCTGCACTTGGAAGTTGGCGTGATGGATTTGCTACACCTTCTTCGTTGTGGCGATGTTGGGGTAAGCATTTTAAAGATGTGTGCGTGCTTTCGGACCATGTTTATGGTTTTTATATTGTTGAGACAAATGAAATTTTTGACATTATATGAAATGATGATAATCGATTGTTTTTATCGATAAACTCTAAATGAAAACAAAGAAATATAACTTTGGAATAAGTAAATTCACAGTTTGAAAATCAACCATGCCGTTTTATTGTTTTAAACAAGCCCCATTTTTCTGCGTGTACGATACTGGGACGCATCGGAACGGGGTTTTGAATTAAGTTTTATGACGGTAATTGGTTGTAGGAGGAAAAAACGAGCTGAAGTGTTAAAATATCGACAGGATCAAATAGGGTCATGGTGTAAATATTCCTAGCCAAGTAACCGAAAGTTTCGTCCAAGTTTTAGAAAAGTTCAGGTAAAGTTCCGAGCGGAACTTTCGAGATACATAAGAGACTGAGGTATGCTTATAAGGAACTTCAAGCTATAGTAACTCTCGAAAACCACAGGTGGCGCCCAGATCCTCCCTTTTACCCATTAAGAAAAGCTCATTTTCGAGACAACTGTAGAAATGTAGAGATAATCTCGGTCTCCAGTAACAACGATGGTCGAACGCTTTCCTTCCCGATGACTGCAAGGACGTGGCCGGTGCCGTTATTGACTTTTTAAAGCTTGAAGCTCTTGAATTGTGCACACTGGCAATAGATAGGTAACCCCAGTGTTGTTGAAATGCCCTTGGTTTAGCTGCGCTGTGCGAGTTTGAAAACTGAAGTTGAAAACGACGGATCGTGGTTTACCTACGAGAACAAAAATGATTACTTTGTAATCGAAATGGTGGCAGTTCATTTTCTTGTAGTTTCTTGGCACTGCATTCGCAATTAAACAGCAGCTTTTTCGTTGTAATCACAAATCACATTGCATATATGGGAAGAAATCCAGAACCCAAAAACATGACGAAAAAGTCATAAAATCATAAAATATGCCGTTTCATGATCATGATAACATGACTACAAGTCATAATATCATGACGATAATGACGAATATTATAAATACTTTTTCTACAATTTCCATATAAAGGTCATGGTTGCCAAAGACGTTACCGACATACCTCTTCTTGTTTGCCTTCATGAAACATTATGACTCTGAGTCATAGAATCATGCCGCGGTGTCATAGAATTAAGCCGCTGAGTCATGAAACTATAAAACAGCAGCATGAAGGAATGCAACGAAAAAAGGTGGGAGCTTTGTACTCGTTACCAGGGTGTCTACTCATTAGACAAAAGAAAATTCTCTGAGTTCTCCAGGTTTTCCCATGGGGAAATTTAAAATGTAAATTCTATAAATTTTCTATACTTACTTCTTAAAAAATATACAGACATATCATTAAAACTTCAGTTAAAAAATTCAAGGAAAAATGCGTAAGATTTACTATCCAAGAGGTTCCACTAAATCGCTGAATTCTTTTTCGAATATACTACAAAAATCGATTAACCCTTCAGAAAGCGCGCTGTTGTAAGAAGTACAACACTACCAAAAATCCTCGCTCATTGTATACAGCGCGAGCGCGGTGCAGTTTCAGCTGCTTGATGGAGCGCGTCCTGAAAGGTTAAGGAATATTTCTAAATTTTTCCCAGAGTTCTTTTGGATTGATTGCAAGTAATTGCTTTGACATTTCCACCTACAATGACATCCAAATACTCTAAAAACTCAGGAAAAATCATCCAGGAGTTCAATCAGTAATATCCTAGACTATATGACCGTTACATTCCGTACACAGTTTTGAATATGAACTTAGATGTTAGTACTTTATGTTGAGATGTTGATATTCTAACCATGATACTTTCTTCAAATAAAATTCCTGCAGAGTTTTTCCTTGGAACTATCAAAGGTTTTCATTTCTGGCGTTATCCGGTTTTACCAAGTATATCCGGAATTTTCACGTATTTTCTTTCAAAAATAGCGCCTTCCGAGATATTTCACGATTTCAGGTTTTTCGAGGTTATTTACGGAGTCTCTGCTAGAATATGTAGCCCCCGAACTTTCTTCCAAATTTTCTTGCTGAATTCCTTCCAGAGATCTTTCCAAATGTTTTCCAAAATCCTTCCAGGAATTTCTCTTAGTGATTTCGGGATAGATTTCCAACAGTTTCTCTCGGGATTTTTGCACAATTTCTCCCAGAAAGAGTTTTCAGATATTTCTCGTTGATTTCCTTGCAGGATTTCGAACGTAGTTTCTTTCGGGATTCCTTTTAGAGAATTACAAAGTTCCTCCATGAATTTCCTTAATAATTACTCCTGGGATTAGTTCCAAAACTTTTTTCCTAGATTTCCCAGTTTCTCTAAGGATGTCTTCCGAAGTTTCAGATTGTTCCAATAAGTCTCTGCGGAGATGTTCACAAAATTTGACCAGAATTCCTTCGAATACTCCGGGAGTATTTTTTTTAAGAAATTCCAAAAAAGTGCATCCAGAATCTTGGGATAATTTCTGGTGGAGATTCTGGGAAGAGCTCTGAGAATAATTCCGAGAAAATCTCTAAGAAAATGATCTCAGGTGGATTACTGCAAGAAATTAGATAACCCAAGTAACAATGAATGCTGAACAGTGAGAGTATTAGCTGAACATTGGCTGGTTAATGGTGGTGGCAGTGGCTGAAAACATTGACAGCTGAATATTAGCCTGAAGTATTGCTTGTTCAACTTCTTTAATCAGCAATACATAGATAGCTGAATATCAAGTTGAATAGAATGTTATTCATCTCTGTAACCAGCTTTGAAACGTACACCAATCTGCAGAATTATTCACCTTTAATCAAATAATTTTTGACAGCTGACCCAAGCAGTATTTTCACAGAGTCCACATAGCTTGTTCACCCGCAATGCAGCTTTAGTGCAACTTATATTCTTGATTATTCAGATACGACAAGTATTGCTCTCGTTTTCGAGGATATGTATACATCTGTGTGTTGTGTAGGTGATAAAGTGAGTGACTATAAATCAGGAGTTCAATTCCCAGTTTTCCCATAGATTTATTCATACATTCCGAAGCATCTCTTCTGCAAATGGGTAACCGCAAATGGTGAAAATAAATTTCAATTTTTTTTTATTTTTAATCGAATTCAATAAATTTAAAAATTGCTAACTAAGCGCATATTAAGCCTTAAATCAGCCTTTCAATGAACCTCAAACCAGCTTAAGGTTGGATAAAATCACCAAAATTAGATGTTTAGGGGCTGAATAAAGGATTGTACATCTTGTGCTCAGCTTTTGTTCAAATGAAAGCTGCTTTAAAATGATTGAAAACACGATTATTCAGCATCAAATTGTTACCTGGGTAATCATCTACAAGGCACAGCTATGAAAAATATCCGAAACAAAAATCACGGGACAAACTCCATGAGAAATACCAGCAGTAGATCCTGTAGAAATTCCAGAAGTCTTCAAAAAATCTTAGGAGAAAGTGCAGGATAAATTCTGCAAAACTCTGAGATATCCCAGGATCAACACCGGAAGGAATCTTCTGAGACAAGTCCCTTCCTCTGAGAGAAATTTTAAAAGAAATCCCGCGAGAACCTTTTATGAAATATACCAGACGAAACTTCTGTAGAAATCCAAGGAGAAACTCTAGAAGAAAGTTATCCTGAAATTTCTTGAAGAAATCACAAGAGAAACAAGGAATCACAGGAGAAGAAGGAATTCATTGTGAAAACTCCTTAAAACCCATGGAGGATCTTTAGTAGAAATTCCAGGAATAACACCTTCAAGGGGAATCCCGAGAGAAACTCTAACAGAAATTCCGCGACAACGTCTGCGGTTTATCCTGAGAGAAACTCATGTGGAGATCTCGGGATAAATCCTGGTAGAAACCCACGGGAACTCTGGGAGCAATACTGGAAAAACCTCTAGAGAAATTCTGTATGTTCTGTATGATATGAAATTCTGTGCGTAAAAATTCCAGAAGAAATCGATCGGAATTTCGGAATCCTGGAAGGTTCTCAAGGAAGAATCCCGAAAAAAAAATGTTCGAATCTTGGAAAAATGCTGGTAGGAGTCTGGAACAGTCTCCGAAAGGAATTGAAAAGGGAATAAGACAAATGACTGGGAGGAATTTGAAGAGGTATTTAAAAAAAAGAAATCCATTCCACAGGCGGAATTTCTGGAAAAATCGTTGTAGCCTTTTTCCGAGATTGATACACTAACACTACATATCGAAAACTTTTTTATTTATCGATGTAGACGATGTAGTAAACTCTGTGGACTCTATTTCTCAGTACAAGTAATAAAATTCGCTACTTTTTATTCATACGACACAATGTATTATTTTTTTTACCGGTGCATTTTTTTCCAGAATATTCACAATATTTCGTGAGTATTCCAGGTTTTTCCCTGTCAAATAAAATTCCCTGAGGATTCCCGTTTTTTTCTGATTTATGAGCCTGGCTTGCGACATGCCAGCGAGGAAAAGTGACCAGTTTTAAATCTTGGTTGACAAATTTCACGTATTTTTGAAACGAAGCAATTGAAGCAATTTCCGAACATTTTTTATTGAATTAGGATTGAAACTAGGCTGTCGACATGCCAAACCACAAAACTTTTTTTTTTTTGGTCATCCTTTCGAAGTTGTTCCAGTAGTTCTCTCTGATATCGCTCCTGGAGTTCCTTCTAAGATTACTCCAGAAATTTCTTCTACGATTACTCCAGAAGGAATTCCTTTTTCTTTTGAGATTCATCGAAGATTTGTCTCTGGGACGATTCTTGTAGTTAAAATCTTGAGGTTTTAGCTATGATACCATGCAATATAGGTATCTATCGATCGGGCTTGATGAGTTGATAATAATTTGACGTTATTTCGAAATCGAAGATGGTAGACTATAATCAAAGAATAAAAATAGAAAGAATGCCAAGTTAGGTGGACGATAAGACGGTAAGGATGAGATATAATGACATTTTCTCGAGATACCTTCAGGAATTCTTTCCGTGATTTCTTCAGGCATTCCGCTCGAGGATCTGCCCAGGATTCCTCCCAGGTTCCTTCAGATATTCCTTCCGGATTTTCTGTAGGGATTGCTCCTGAGATGTCTTCTGGAATTCCTGTAGGAATTTCTTTAGAAATCCTGAAATGATTATTTTAAGATTGAACTCCTTCAAAGATTATTTCCGGAATACCTGCTGTTATTAAGGATCCCTCACGAAATGGAAAATGGAAGAATATAAATTTCTGCTGAGATTCTGCTTAGATTTTTTTAGGCATCCGTGCCGGATTTTTTTCGGGATTTCTCCAGTAATTCCTCCCGGGATTTCTTCTGTGATTCTCTCAGTCGAGCTTCCAGCTGAGATTCCTCTCTGGAATCTATACCAAATATGACTCCCCAGAATTTCGGAATTCTTTTGGGAATTTCTGCCGGGATTGCCTTACAAAACCTAGAATTGATTAATGTTCTAGTCGGCATGCCTTCAGGGATTACTGCTGAAAATCCTTCAAAGATCCCTTCCAAGATTTTGCAAAGGATTCCTTTAGGGGTTCCTGCTAGCATTGCTTCAGGGATTCCTCTTTGTATTCCTTCAAAGATTCTTCCAGGAAATCTTGCGGCAGTCTTTCAGATTTCCATGTCAGGCTTCTTTCTGTGACCCCTTCAAAGATTCTTCTCGGTTTTTTGACATTCCTCAAGGGATTTCTCCTTTGATATCGATCGGGATTTTTCCAATTATTCTTCCATGGAATCCTGCCGAACTTCCAGTCGAAATTTCTTCCGTGATTTATTTGAGGATCCCATGAAGGACTCTGAACGGGATTTCTTTTGTGACTTTCGGGGATTTCTACAGGAGTCGAGAAAATTCTCCCGACTGGAACGGGAATCAAACCCAAATCCAAAAGAAACACTCAGATGAATACTGGAGGATGAAGTAAGCAAGTTATCAAATTCCATGCATTTTCGAAACGAAGTAATTGAAGGAAATCCCTAAGCTGGGACAATTTTTGATTAGGGTTAAAACTAGACTGTCGACATGTCAAACCAAAAAACTTTTTCCCTTGTCATCCTTTCGAAATTGTTCCGGTAGTTCTCTCTGATATCGGTCCTGGAGTTTCTTCTGAGATTACTCCAGGAATTTATTCTACGATTATTCCAGAAGATCCTTTTTAGATTCATCGAAGAGTTGTCTCTGGGATGATTACTGCAGTTACTTCTCTGAGATTCCTTCACAAATTTCTTCTGGGTTTCTGCTCAAATTTCTCAAGAAAATCTTTCTTGAAAACAATGTTTGCGGAATTTCATATGAAATTCCTCCAATTGGTCTGTTCAGGCACATACCAGCGTTCATGACATGATCAATACTGAACATTACTGAGTCTAACACTGTGACCAAGAAAACTGTTTGACACACACGACAATTGTAGTTCAAGTGAAGTGTATTTTAAGGTAGATAGTTCAAAACACAAAACGTGTACTTAACTGAACTAGTGATAATCATTGCAACTATGAAACGTTATAATCTTGGATAGTTCTAACTGCACGTGTATATATTTCTCACATGTTTCGCCGATCAGGGATGGGAACACTCACTTTCAAAGAGTTACACTCACTTGCTATTTTCTCAGCTTAGAAGCGTGTTATCAAGAAACGATGTATGGACGACTTTTGCCTTGTGGTTTTGTCTGAAACTTTGCCTAAAAGAGTAGGGGTCGCACACAAATCCCAAAGTCGTAACAGAGCAGTGAATGTGACTCTCCACGAGGTGAGTGTAATTTACATTCACCTCGTGGAGAGTTGCCTTCGCAGTTCTCTCACGACATCGGTATGCGTGTGCGACCTGTACTCTGTTCGGCAAACTTTCAGACAAAACCACAAGGCAAAAGTCGTCCACACATCGTTTCTTGATTGCACGCATCTGCGTTGAGAAAACTGCAAGTGAGTGTTCCCATCCTTGTCGCCGATACTACGAGTCACAAGATCCATTCTGGACTATTATCTGGATCTAGGTTCTATGGCGGTTTCATAGGCATCCAAGTTACGAACATTTTTGGGAGAACAGATATTGCAGTACATTGTAACAATAAGGAATTCGCTACACTGCATCGATAATATCGACAACTGTTACAGAGATCGCTACAAGGTCCTTCTTTGAGTAGTTTTTGGATTTTTAGGCGGAACATCTGAAGGAGTCCAAGAAAAAATGCTGAAAGAGTTACCTCAAAAAAGGAGGATTCTCAAGAGAAATTCAAAAAGAAACAAACTTTGACGAATCTCAAACGGATCTCCTTGAGGTGTCTCAGAAGGATCTTCTGTAGGAATCCCAGAAAATAAGATCGAAAAGAAACCCAGAAGGGATTCCTGTAAAAAAACAGTATTGGAAAAATGCTTCTTTGAAGAATGTTAAAAGAAGCTTCTGAGACAAACCAGCCAAGCTTCTGGAAGAATCACAGAATATCTGGAGGAATCCCAGAAGGAATTCCTCTAAACAAATATCAGAAGAAATGCTTGAAAGAGCTCCGTTCAGGAATCTCAGAAGAACTTTCTGTAGGAATCACAGAATAACTGTAGAAGTCGTAGATGGAATTTCTGAAACATCCCAGGAGGAACTGGAAGAAATCCCACAGAAAACATTGAAGAAACTCAAACGAATTTGAAGACTCTCAGAAGGATCTTGTGGAAGAATCCCAGAATAAAAATATGAAAGAAACACACAAAGAAATCCTGAAAAAACACAAAATACGCCAAAGGTATTATACATACATATACCTATAGGAAAGTCCAGGAGAAATCCTAGCTAGAGCTCTATTGAGAGATCTCAGAAGGACCTTTTGGAGCAATCCCAGAAGGAATTCCTAAAAAATCCACGAGGAACTGCATCACAGTGGTGGAAAGCATCATGCGCTTGACGTGTTTTTTGGTTCGCATCAAACACAATCTTTGCTCACGCGCTCGCGAACTCAAAAAGAGAGAACGGTTCACGATTTCCCGGATCGACGAACCAACACAAAACAAATGTCAAACGAGCAGAATCGCAGTTGGTTCGCCAGAAGGATCACAATGTAGAGCACTTGGTTTGTTGCCATTTTTTGTACACTTAAAGGTAATTAGTTGGGTGTTTTATGATTATACTGGTCAGGTACCATTCCAATAAATGATGTCGACGAAAAAGTTTACCAAAATTTGATTTCATTACAGAAATATCCGCCGCGAACCTCTAAAATAAAAAAGCATCGCGCTTGCAAAAGATGCGATGCACTCGTTGGCGTTCGTGTCGTACGATCGTGAGCCACAGACGTACGAACACCTTCGCACAGCAAAGGTTTGCGATGCGATGGCATTGTTTTGTGGCGCGTAAGCTCACGTTCGCGATCAATTTCCACCACTGCTGCATCACCAGAAGAAAGTCTTTGAGAAATAACTATCTGAAAGTAGCAATTTATCTTGGTAACGCAACTTTTAGTTCCGGGATAGTTAATATCGGATTGAAAGAGGCGTTCTAGAGTAAATTTCCATTATGAAATGTCTACATTGTGAGCAAATTAGTGGATTAGATAAACCGACAGGTATATGTGAACTTGAACTTGACTGTCTGTGTTAGTTCAAAATTCGTCAATAATAAAGAATACATTATACACGAGTAAATGTTTTCCATAAAGGTATGATTAACTCTGTTTGCCGAATGTTCAGCTTCATAGGTCACTGCACTGATTTGATTTTGTATGGAATTTTGACATTTCCTGGCCTTGTTGTTTACAAAACTTCTTAAGAGTGAAAGAGAAGAAGATAATTTCGTGCAGTGCTCTATTGGATGAATACTTGTAATGTGGAATGATGCTTTAGGGCCAGTCCATAAACTACGTAGGGGGCGGGGGTTCTGGTCAAAGTCTACGGCCCATACAAATTTCAAATAATGTGTATGGACAAAAATCTAGAAAGGGGAAAAGGGGGTCTGAGATGGTCAAAAACGAGTCTACGTAGTTTATGGACAGCACCTTGATAATGTCCTTTTTCATTCGTGATTATGTTATCCCTAGAACTGTAAACAGTTGCAAAAAGTTTATCATGTGGATTTCTGATCACGGCTACAGATTCACAATCTTGCAGAAAAATTCCATAAATACATAAGCGATTAACAAGACAAACCGTTAGGCACCGACATTGCGCTCTCGCGGTTCCTAAATTATTCATTCCATCCAACATCCAAAATGAGCACACCCTCATTCCACAGCAGTGGCGGGCGGCAGGCAGCTAGAAAGCGCGGCGGCACCCGTTTCTAAATCTACCGATTTCCATCTGATCAGCATTACAAACAAAAACAACCCGAAAAAAACTCCGTCCAAGCAAAACAAACCCACAGCCCACACCCTCCTCGCCAGCCACCTTCTGCCAACTGGCTCCTTCTCTGATGGGGGGGGGGGGGGGCTGGAGCAATTTGCGAGCTATACACACCTGTGTCCGGTTCCCCATCCACCCACCGCACCGCCGTCAGCTGGTGTGCGGCGCGGCGTGCTAGAATGCCGGCCGAAATGTAGAAAACGACGAATCGACCCAACCCATCCCATCTACAGTATCCCCAATTTCCCCGATTGAAATTGATTGCGTCCATTAACATTTCGGAGCAACAACTACAGACTACTTACTACTACCACCAGTATAATAGGAGCACGAGCGCATAAGGTGGCTAACTAAACTCTACACAACTAAGGCAACTAGTATGAGAAGCGCATTAGTGAAAAAAAATCAAGCTACAGTTTTTGATCAGTAGTGTTTTGTTAGTATATCGGAAGCGCAGATAAAAAGGAGAGCACCAACATCAAAACAAACTGTCATCAACAGCCAACCCCCACCTCCCACACCCAACACAACAGAAATTAACGTTATTTTTTATGTACACAGTACACACAGTCGTCAGTCGCTGTTATCCGCATCTTCGTTCGTTCTGGGATGATTTCGATGCCGGTTTTGCTTGTCTTCGGCCAACATAGCACATGAATGCGGCGCCGCGCGCCGCACAGATTGCTTGCTTGCTGATGATGATGTGTGTTAACGTGCGTTCGACGCCGACCGCCGCCGACGACGTGTAACAAAACATATGCACACAGCACAGCAAGCACACTAGAAATCTGCGTATGGAGAGTTATCAGCTCAGCAGCACAAAAAAAAGTACGCTTGCACTAACAGGGATGCCAGGTGATTTTGTTCAAATGAATTTGCAAAACACGAAGGGATGTCACAAAAATGTCTTAACAATCGAGATTAGCATAACATTCCAATCGGGGGTATTGAAAGTCTTTCCTTACACAATTAATTGCAGCATACCAGTTAGTTTATTATGACATGAAATGACCAAAAATGTGTGCCTAGAACACATCAAATATACGAAAACGTAGAATATTTCAGACAAAGGCAAGAAAAGGAAAATGTCATGGAATTTCAAGAAAAAAAAATGTCATGACATTTTTTTTTTCATTTCTGAGCAAATTTCCAATTGTGTGTATCACCAATCTATGATGATTAATTAGCTATGAAAAGTTAATGATTTCGTCGTTAAATATGTCTTGATAGGAGCTGTAAAATCAGCACATAACAAATTGACATTTTATTTTCATGACATTTTCCATTTCTGATCAGAAGTTGTTTTGGGAGCACACGCTATGTCCAAAAGAAAGTATAATGAAAATTGAATGTACCTTAAAGTTTATTCGCTAGAACCGTATTTTGGGACCTTTAGATTCAGAATATGTGCGGTTAATAATACTTGCAGTTTCTATTATGAAGGCTTATACATTCGGGGGGTTTCAGCCTTTTGACACGCGGAGCACTTCATATCAATAAATTGTTTTATGGAGCACCCAAAACAGCGCCAAAGCATACATCAACATTAAGGTGGCCTACACTATATATGAAAAACAAAAATTTCGAAAAATGCCAAGTCTTACCTCCTAAATCAGTTATTTTGGACTCCCAGAAGCTACGTTCAAAATTTGATCAAAATCGGTTGAGCCTAAGGGAGCGCTCAAAACGCTTGAAGTTTGTATGGTAAAACTGGGCCAAATGTATGCAGAAACTTAAAGTTTTCCAATTTTGCCGCTAGGTGGCGCTGTAAGCGTTCAAAAATCAAACCCTTTGGTATTATTGTTGGCGACTATATGCCAAACAACTTTGTTGAAGACCGCAAAGTGATCCAACGTCTGTGAAAAAAGTTATACCCTAGGTAAAGTGAGGATAAACTTTATTGTTGTTTTTCCAATACATGTAAAGGAATAATATCAATAATGAAATCTCGATACTTTGCCTCACTTTGCCAAGGGTATAACTTTTTTCACAGCCGTCGGATCACTTCGTGGTCTTCGACAAAGTTCTTTGGCATATAGTCACCTACAATAATACCAAAGGGTTTATTTATTGAACGCTTACAGCGCCACGTAGCGGCAAAATTCGAAAACTTAAATTACTGCATACATTTGGCCCAGTTTTCCCATACAAACTTCAAGCGTTTTGAGCGCCCCCTTAGGCACAACCGATTTTGATCAAATTTTGAACATAGCTTCTGGGAGTCCAAAATAACTGATTTAGGAGGTAAGACTTGGCATTTTTCGATTTTTTGTTTTTTATATAAGTGTGGGCCACCCTACTGTACATCATGACATACTTCAGTGTATACACTGTGGTGCATAATTGATCGGACAAACGCCGATTTTCATACAAAATGACCATGTTTAAGATGCTGTAACTATGGTTTGCTTTGTTGGATTGAGCACAATTTTTGACACGGAACTACAAATATGCTGAATTTTGTGTATGCAAAGTATAAAATGTTTTCGTTCACAGGTCTGGGCGTGACAAGGCGTTGAAAATATTGCAAAAGTGATCGGACAGCGGTACGCCTTTGATTTACACGCGTGCCGCTGTCCGATCACTTTTGCAATTTTTTCAACGCCTTGCCACGCCCAGACCTGTGAACGAAAACATTTTATACTTTGTATACACAAAATTCAGCATATTTGTAGTTCCGTGTCAGAAATTGAGCTCAATCCATCAAAGCAAACCATAGTTACAGCATCTCAAACTTGGCCATTTTGTATGAAAATCGGCGTTTGTCCGATCAATTATGCACCACAGTGTATATTTACCTTAATCTTAATGCTGAAATTTCTGAAGAAGTTCTAGGAATATTGAAGAAGTCTCCAAAGATATTTCCGAAAGTATCGCGGAAAAAATTTCAGAAGGAATTAAAAAAATCTTCTAAATGCATTCCTTGAAGAATTTCTGAAAAAATAGGAATATTTTAACAATTCATGGATGGATTTTTTGAAGAAATTCCAGAAGGAAGAAACACCTGGAAACCCCTGGTGGAATACCTATCAAAACCTCTTGAGATATTTTTGGAAAAAAATCCTGGACAAATCCCCTAATAAAAACTTTGAAAAATACTTTCTTAGCATTTCTAAAACAATCCTTGGAAAAAAATCTTTAGAAAGTGTATGAGAAAAATTTGAAGGTGTTCTGAATTTCTGATTTTTCCGATTTATCTATCCGTGAATCATTTTCTAAAAAAATCCATGGAATGTTTTTGAGAAAGTTCATGGAAGATTTTCTGGATGAATGCTTTGAAAAATTATCTGATTTCTCCATGAAAAAAAAATCTGAGGAAATTCGTATTTGAATACAGATACTCTTCGATATAACGTACAAATAAATTTTCTCTTTGTACGTTATATAGAAGCAGGAAAAAATGACATTTTTTATGCTAGTTTTGATGATTTCATCTTAAAAACCAATAATGAAAAACATGAGTTTTCACGAAAAAGTAATTTCGTTTTTTTTGTGTTTTGATAAAACGTACATTTTGCTTCCAAATAACGTACACAATTTTTTTCGCCAATTTGCGTTAATTCTGGGTAACAAGGCTACTGGTGCAATAAAACGTTATAGAGTGATGTTGAAGTTTATCTGGGGGTTATTACTGGAAAAAAAAAGTTTTTCAATTTTATACGTTACATCGAAGCAAAATGTACTTTACAACGAATTCGCTATATCGAGGGTACGTTATATCGAAGATTACCTGTATCTGGAACAATTTATGCAAGACTTTATGAAAGGAATTCTTGAAACATTTTCTTAAGCAGTTCTTGGAGAAATTTCTAAATTTCTGGAGCACATTCTAAAGTCTACAGCAATTCCTAGAAGATTTTATGAAACAATTTCTGACTGAATTTTTTAGCATTTCCTAGATGAAGTTAAAGTTAATCTACGAGGAGTTTCCAAAGAAGTCCTTGAAACAATGATTTTTTAAATGAATCCTAAGATGATTTTCAGCAAGGATTCATGAAAGAATTGTCGAGAAATCTGTGGAAGTTTTTTTTAAGCAATCCTTGGAGAAATTGGTAAAGAATTCTTTGGAGGAAAATCTGGAGATATTTCTGAAGAAATTATTACATAGTCAAATTTATAATACAAGACATGCAATTTTTTCTAAAAGAATCTCTCGAAAAATTTGTGAGGGTGGAGGAATCCCTGCAGAATATACCGGAACGGATCTCACAATGTATTTTTAAATGAGTCCCTGGAGAGATTTGTAAAGAAATCCCAGGAAGGTTTTCTGACAGAAATTTGTAACATCTGGAGGAATCCCTAGTGGAATTTTTGGAAAAATTTGAAGTTGCTGGAGAATTTTTGGTAAAATCCTTAGAAGAATTTCAAAGGACAATTTTTCGAAGGAACTTTTGGAACATTTTCTGAAAAACTCTGGAATAGTTTCTGACGGCATCGCCGAAAGTTTTATTAAAAATATCTCTGACAACGAGTTGCGATCATTCGTCATTGAGATCTCCTCCTCTCATCTTCTTGGCGTAACGTCCTCACTGGGACAAAGCCTGCTTCTCAGCTTAGTGTTCTATGAGCATTTCCACAGTTATTAACTGAGAGCTTCTTCTGCCAATGACCATTTTGCATGTGTATATCGTGTGGCAGGCACGAAGATACTCTATGCCCAAGGAAGTCAAGGAAATTTCCTTTACGAAAAGATCCTGGACCGACCGAGAATCGAACCCGTCACCCTCAGCATGGTCATGCTGAATACCCGTGCGTTTACCGCCTCGGCTATATGGGTCATTGAGATCTGGAGAATTCAATTTGACTTTGACCCTATGATTTCTTCCATAAATGAATGCTCCACAGCGCGGAGAACATTTTTTTTTATTCTTCATAGTAATTCCCTTACAAACCTATTTTGCCATTGCCATGCTTATGAAAGCTTTGAATTTTTAACATGTTTAAATTCGGAACTGCCCTAATATCCATTGCTGAAAGCATTGGCTTTTGAATCAATCATACATACAAATTTTTAGAGACAAAAGAGTTCGATCATAACAAGCTATCGAGATAGTGGTTTATACGTTATTTAGAAAGAGATACTAATATATAACTCCGAGACCTTTATCGAGTACATTTTAGTTTACAATTTGAATAAAAATAAAATAAAAAAAATTGCTTCAATTTATGTAAAATTCGATTTTTTAGACATTTCGAAATTGAAATGTCCACTAAATCGAGGTATACCTGGTATATACGAAGAGCAGTTTTTTTTATGAATCGAGGTTTCAAATATAGAGGATCAGTCGCCCCTGGACCGACTAGACTATAAAATTTCAGACAGAGGCAGAGAAGGGAAATATCACAGAATTACGAGAAAAAAAATGCCATGACATTTTCTAGTTTTCACTCTTTCCTGGGCAAATTTCCATCCGTGTACATCGCTAATCTGTGATGGTTAGCTACATGGAAAGTGAATTTGGAACTCGTTGAAAAAATCAAAAATAAGCGAATAACAAATTCAAATTTCCATGACATTTTCCATCCCTAGTCAGAATTTTTTTTTCTTGGAGGCATATACAGGTATTCTTCGATATAACGTACCCTCGATATAGCGTACCCTCGATATAGCGAATTCGATATAACGTACATTTTGCTTCGATATAACGTACAACATTTAAAAATTTTATTTTTCCCACGAATAACCCTTAGATAAACTACAAAATCACTCAAATCAATGTTTTGTTGCAGCATTAGCCTTGTTACCCAGAATTAGTGCAATTAGGGGAAAAAATTAGTGTACGTTATATCGAAGCAAAATGTACGTTATATCGAAGCACAAAAAACGAAATGACTTTTTCGTCAAAACTCAAGTTTTTCATTATTGGTTTTGTGAATTTCACCGAAATCATTATTTGGGATTAATTTCACGTCGAATACATTAATACTAGCATAAAAAATATTAAATTTTTCTCTGCTTCGATATAACGTACACTTCGATATAACGTACAAAGAGAAAACTTTTTTGTACGTTATATCGAAGAGTACCTGTACTATAAGACTGCGGTTTTGGCGAAATCACTTAACGAAATTCAAGAGACATATTTGATATTTTATTTAAAAAAAAAGAAATAAATAGTTCAAACACGGGAAAAACTTTTAGGAGTTACATATTTCACAACTTATGAATCAATTTCGGAGGCAATTCATGAAATTTCCAAAATAATCCCTTCGCCAGAATCAGAGTTCATCAACGGAGCTCTTAGAACATCAATAGAGAAGTATCTAGCAGTTCCTGGAAGAATTTCTGGCAATATTTTTGAGGAAACTCTCGAACTGAAAAACAAAAAACACAGGCAATATTGAGCTTCTATGAATTTTTAGTTTCAAGGAATTCATCCATAAGTTATTGAAAAAAATATATATTTTCTAGAGAAATTCGCTCTTAAATCCTTGAATTGTAGTCTAAGGACCATTGCACAATGATTGCGTTTGCGTTTCTTTGCAAATAGTTTGACAGATAACCCATGGGAAAACTGTGAAAAGACACTCAGGCGCAACGGACCCCATGTGTTTCAGGCTTAGCACATGAAGGCTTTACAGATCCAACAATGCAATATTTGCTCGATTATACTTGTACAGAATAAATCAGTACAGTACATTACAGTAGAAAATCATATAAGATTCGTACAGAATTTCTTCTGGGCGTAACTTCCCCACTGGGACAAAGAATTCTTCCCAGTTTAGTGTTCTATGAACACTTCTACTGTTTCTTAACGGAGTGCTTTCTCTGCCAATGACCACCTTGCAAGGTGTATATCTCGTGCGGTAGGCAAGAAGATACTCGCTCAAGGAAGTTCAGGAAATTTTCATTACGAAAAGTTTCTGGCTGCAGGAAGCCCTGCTGGAGATTCCTTCAGGAAATCTTTCCGGAAATTCTTCCAGAGACTCCTGGTGATTTCTCCAGGAATTCCTTCACAAAAGTCTTCTGCGGATTCTTCCAGATTCCTTCTAGCCATTTCTTTAAAAATCCTTCAAAAGCTGAAGAAGTTAGAAGACTTTTTTTCGAAGAGTTGCTTCTGGGGATTAACCTAGCAATTTTGTCTAGGAATTTCTCCGGGAGCTTACAATCGATTTCAGGAAGAAATTCCTAGAAAAAAAACTCAAAAACGGTTCACAGAAGGAACACTTGGAGGCTTCCCAGAAGGAAGTCTTGGAGGATTCCAACAAATTTTCACAAGGAATTGCTGGAGGTTAAGAGGAAGAAGGATTCCTAGAAAATACTTCTGAAAGGTTCCCGAAAGAAATTTTCTGTTGCATTTCAAAACGAACATCTACCTAGAGGGTTTCTAGGCTGGAGGATGGACCTAAAACGCAGTAAATTTTCGGTAGAAACTCCAGAAGAGCACCCAGAAGGAAATTCAGGAAGATTTTTACAAAGAACTCCTGGAGGATTTCAAGTAGAAAATCTTAGAAGATTCTCAGAAGAAACTCCCTAGGCATTCTCAAAAGAAACTAATGGATAGTTTCTGAAGGATTACTAAATGGAGAACTTATGGAGAAATTTCAGAAGAAACTCCAGCCTGGAGTCTCCAGGAAAATTTCAAGAAGGAACTTCTGAAGGATTCATAGAAGAAACTCCAGGGAAAAACCCAATAGGAAGTTGTGGAAAAGTTTCAAAGACATTTTTGAAGGGAATCCAGCAGAAGCTCTTAGAGGAATTCAAGGACGAAGCCATGGATGAATCGCAGAAGAATTTTTTACAGGAACCCTGGACGAGCAGCAGGACAAATTAAAGATTTTTTAAAGTATGCTGGAAAGTATGGAATTGCAGTAAAACTTTTGAAGGAGTTCTAGCGAAACTGCGGAAACTGCTATTAATCGAATGCCAGTAGGAGGTTGCGGTGAGAATTCAGAAAACAATATTTGCAAAAAATACCCTGAAAAAAAAAACTGGGAGAAAATCCCCAGAGAAATTTCAAATGAAACATCTGGGGGAGAAAGGTCTCTTGGGAGAATTTCAAAAGAATGACTTGGGTAATACTCAGAATGGTGGAAATAAGGGAATCTGCGTAGAAACTCTAGGAGGAATTAGAAAAGAGGTATATATGTGGGTTACTTCCAGAAAGAACTACTGATTTTTTTAGAAGCGACTCCTCAGAGGCGAAGGACACATTTAAGCGTTTGGGACCTGGAGCGACCGGAAATCTACATGTTACATGATAAAAAAATTAGAGGACTAATGTTTTGACAAATGGTGGCATTGAATGAAATGGAATATAGATACTCAGACGATTTTTTTGCAAAATATTCTTAAAATATCTGACGAAATGTGTGCTGCGTGTTTCTTTTCTTCTCACTACCTACTACTTCTGTACTGGACTACTTCTGTCTCCAAAAACGACCTTTAAGTAAATGGCAACAGACGGAAAGCTTACAAGGTAAAATTTCTACAAGTAGAGCACTTTATTAGAAAAAAAAACTATTCGATAGTAATTGTACGCAGTGGCGCAGTATCACAACGTCGGAGGCCATATATTCCAGGACTTTCCGGCGCATTTGTTCATGGTATAACGTCCGAACATTCAGATACGTTACAAGATCCAAGAAAAGAAGGCACATGGGATATTATTATGATGCATCCAAACTTTTGGACGTTATTTCGCAAAAATGCGTGACTTTACTACCGGGACAGTATGGCCTCGGACGTTGTGATCCGGCCCTGTACGCAGAGAGGTAGCCTACGATTTCTTTTCCAATGAAAATTCCTCCTGAAGTTCTGTTATCTGTTAATTATTCTGGAAGAGTTAAATAATTCTTCTGAATTTTCGATGAAAATTCTTTCAAAGGATCAACCGGAAAATACTTCACGAATTTCACCTAGATTGCTGCCAGAGTTTCTCAAAAATACCTCTGTAAATAACTCACCGAATTCCACCTGAAATATTTCAGGTACGCTCGACAGAAATTCTCGAAATTGAGGCATTCTGACATTCAATTTGGAAGTTTTCTACATCCCTTTTTCTCCCATTGTGCCAGGGAAAATCTTCGTGACCAGCTGCAACAATTTAACCAGAAATACCACCAGAGAGCTCTCCTTCTGGGGAATCGTGCGGGTATTCTCCTAAGATAAATTCGACTGGAAATTTACCCAGACAATTCCACCTATAAAACTATTCAGAACTCCTCCCAGATATTTCTCTAGATCCACCAGAAATTACTTAGTGCAATTTACCAAAAATAGAAGAATTGCAGAGATTATCGTTTTTTTTTTGCCAGATTTTACATACTATTTTGAAGAAATGGTGTTCCGTGGTTTTCTGGAAAACGGAATTCTAGGTAACGGGTTTCGAAAGAATATTGTAGAACATGTTTCTACACTTGTACAGGAAATATTTAGGAAAGTTTCCTTTATCCCAAGAGTTTCATCAGAAACTTCTTCAGAAATTTATAGTTTCTAAAATTTCCCTTTCAGTATGGCTACATTTTACCAAAATTCCTTTACCAGGAATTTGTTAAAAAACTTTGGAGAATTCAGCAAATTCTAACGTAATTCTTCAATGAACTACTTGAACTCCCCAAGAGATTGATGATCATTTTGTTCGGGCATTTCTTAGCGGTGATTTCTTAGAATTTGGTAAAAAACGCTACCCACTTTTACCATGGTCATAATTATCTACAGGTATTTCAAACTCTGTCAGAAAATAGTTATGGCATAAAAATCTCAAATAATTTTACAAGGAATTTGTATTTGTATTTATTTAGTAAAACGTAAGCCTTTAGTTTAACACTTTTTGTTAGGTCAAGAAAACAAACATACAGAGAAAAAAAAACTAGTGGATAACTAAATAAAAGGAATTCGCCCAGAAATATCGTAAAATCGATCAAAGAAATTCAGACAAATTTTTACAGCACTTCTTCCGCAATCTTTATGCTACATAACGAAATCCACCGAAAAATCATTCTAAATCACATCCAAAATATTGCGTCGAAGTCAGGTTCAGTATTCATCAGGAATTTTGAAAGATTTTTCTCCAGAATTTCTAACAAAAATCTTCAAGGGATTCTGGCATGAACCCTTCCCCGAATATTTTTCCTGCTATTTTTTTTTTTTTTTAATTAAGCTGTCGGATTTTTAAGGAATTCCAGCAAAAGAAAAACAGTAATTTGATAGTTTTGGCGCAATTTAATGCTAATAAAATTTGATATTCAAGTCGAAAACAGCCGGCATGAATCACATCTGGCATCCCTGAGAGCGCGCGGGGCGCGGAAAATGCGCGCCAAATTTCCATGTGCCGCGGCCTACTGAGCAACGAGAACCAACCGACATGATACATATTATCATCTCAGCTCGTGGTGCTGCTTGCTGATAACAACGCGGGGGCGTTGGCTGACTGGGAGGTGTAGGGGTACGTACCGTTTGGGAGGTTTGTTGATTGCGGGCTTGTTGTTGATGTTGCTGCTGCTGATTCTGCTGTTGTTGTTGTACCTGATGTTGCTGCTGCTGTTGTTGCTGTTGCTGCTGCTGTTGCTGTTGTTGTTGCTGCTGCTGTTGTTGCTGTTGCTGCAGGGAGTTGTCGAGGGCGTTCTGTCCACCGGGGTACCACCACTGGGTGGTCGGCGCCGTACTGGCCATGGTCGGTGGATCACCCGGTCGTGACACGACACTGGTGGTGCCCATTCCGAGACGGTAGTCGTACGGGGAATTGGAGGTGGACACCGTTACGCCCGAAATGGTCGTAACCGGGTTCTGAAAGCTGTTGGCCATTTTGTAGGAAAATAGTTGCTGTGTGGCGGACGTCGACGTTGTACTATTGCTTCGGGCATTGTCGTTACTGTGGGCCTGCTGTTGCTGCTGTTGTTGTTGCTGTTGCTGAACGACCTGGTGCTGGAGCTGGGCCTGCTGTTGGGCCAGCTGCTGCTGATGGTGCTGATTAAGTAGATGCTGATGGTGTTGGATCGTTTGCTGGTCCGACGACGAGATACCCGCGGGCCACCATACGGCGTCCTCCCGGGTTCCCCAAGCACCGCGATGGTGCTCCGACATGATGCGGTTGCGTAAACTTTGTCCGGACCCACTCCTGTCGCTGTCGCTGTTGGATTCTTCTTCTCCTTTGGGCGACTCTTATTCTTCGCCTTCGCCGGTTTTGCACTTTTGCGCGCTCTTCCTTTTGATTCTTCTATTCTTTTTTGCGCGACTGGTTGGATCGTACACTACTCTCCTCCAGCTTACCCCACTTCCGCGGGCGTTGATTTAATTCCACTTTATTCCTCTCTTCACGGCTGGAAGCACGCACTCTTCTTCTTCGTTTTCCTTCACTTCACTTTACGCCAGAAAGGCTCCACTCGACCCAATCAAAACAACTACACAAACAATCGTATGTGTGTATAATTATTAATTCCTTTCCCTTCAGGACACCGAGAATCGAGAAAAACACCCAAAAATATAAATATCAAGTTAAATACGTAAATAGGTGCACATCTTCGTGTATTTTTTTCCCGTATTCCACATTCATATGTATATATGGCACACAAATTATATTTATAATGCGAATAACGAACGGCTCCACACGGTAATCGACAAGAGCAGTGTCGAGCAAAAAAAAAGTCGATATCTCCGTCTTATTTTCTTCCACTGGCACACTGGTGGCCAAACTAACTAGCGAGCACCACACCAAACGCGGCTATACGCGACACGACTCTCGTGTATTATTACACTCTTCTTTCGAATCATAAAAATTTCCCTTCTTTTGCGCGTTGCCAGCCAGCCAGCAATCGGCGGCCGTCGTCGTCGTCACAGAAAACGAGGCCAGAAAAAATCGTCGTTTGCGAAAAAGAGCACGATCTCCCCCTCACTCGCTCACTCACACACTCGTTCCAGTCCAGGCCTGGCAGGCAGGCGTGCTCTGCTCGCTCAACCGTTCTCCGGTGACCTTTCGTGCACCCGCTCGCGCGGGCCAACGTTCTCAGCGAGAGCTCGCGCGATTCGCTCACGAACGCTCTCTTCCGCGCGCGCGGTTTCACGACGACGACGTTACAAAAAATATAGCGTAAATATAATGACACACAGCCCCCTGCTGTAGTTGTGCTGCGTGTTGGGAAAAATATGAAACTTTTCTTCACACCGTGCCGTTACACACCCCACTCCCTCCCGACGACGACGACGTCGCTTCGTGAGCAATCATCACGACGACGGCGCGCTGGCAGGCAGGCCGGGCAACACACGCACACACTCACACCACTAGGTACGACGAACGAAGCCTAGACCGGAAAAAGCGCGACTCTCTCCCCCCCCCTACACGAAAAATACCGCTCATTTCGACTGGTTGGCCTGGCGCGCGGCGTTCCGAGAGCGAACGCAAACATACGTAGACGGGGCAGCGTTGCCAGATTGGCTGGATTGCTCAAACGATAGATTAACTTACTTCGTATGAACATCAATTTCAAAGGATTTTTGTAATTCAGTATCATAATTTCAATTTTATACTACTCACGTCAGTACCATAATGACCAACTTTTCCGTTTCGGTTCACTATTCAACTGTAATGAATTGTATAATGAAAAATAGTTGCATAATGTTCATTATGCAACTCATTTCCGTTGCATTATGAACATTATGCAACTCAAATGAGTTGTTTAATGAAAAAACATTGCAAAAAATTGTGTATGTGACTCGTTGCAAAACTCTATTTTTTTCAGCACTTTTCGTATTTATCCAACGATCGAGGCTCGAGGCTTGTCGAGTACAACTCGTGCTGAAAAAATCAACTTTTTGTAACTTGTCACATAAATTACTATTAATGGATGTAAGCGCCGCTCATCATCCAGTGAACTATTTCAACCGAATTTCTGTTTCAAATCCCGCAAGATTTTATGTGGCATTTTCTGCTGTAAGCCCAGTTTTGTGTTTAAAAGGAATCTGTCAAAAATTTTCTTGACCGGTTCCTGGCAGAAACTTCTTACAGTGACTGCCATTTGAATTGTCATTTCTTCGCAACTGCGTACTGCGATCGAAGAAGGACGGTTTCTTGGGCGATTCAGGCAAGGAATTTCCCATGCATCAAAGTAGGTCGAAAAAGTCCTTCTGATCTGTAAACAGCTCTGTATTCATCAAAATGACACATTCCACGCACTTCTACACCGCGGTTGATGAACTTGATTGAACGATGTTCAATTGTGCCCCGTTGCGCTGCAATTCCAATTAGAAATCATAAAATGAATCTTCCATTCAAATCTGATCGTTTGATATGCTGGTTAACATGTATTTAACAACATAACAATTTTTGGAGGCAAAACTTTGATTTTCGCGAAAAAGGTATCGCATGGAATGCGTGAATATTTGAAACAATCCAAAAGTTCCTGAAGGTGTATTGATAGAATTTAGATTACATACGAATTTTGTGCAAGAATTTCTGAAGAGATGTTCTTATTGTGATTAAATAATTGGACTATTGACAAATTCCCTCGAATTTGCAGTTTAATGGACTAGTATGCTAGTATACTTCCAGAACATCGAAATTATGGGTTATTTTGGAACTATGATACTTTGAGTCATTGGAACGTCAAAACCTCAACTTTTGATGCTTTTGGATTTTAAGCAGATTTTATATTGGAAATATCCTACCAAGACAGCAACGCGGTCACTAATAGAATCACACGGATATCCGATAGACATGACTTGCGGAAGTGCTGGTGATAGTTTGGAGTGTTGAAAACTTTAAACTATTCTTATTTGGGAGAGACATTGACTTCGAAATCGCTCATCGTCCGTTAACCGCAATCTTTAAGCCGATTGTCACTTCTTCTCAGTCGCATCGAGAGATCGGTGCTTAGACTACAACCGTTCGAGTTTAGGATTGAATATATGCCCAGAAAGCAAAACGTAGCAGATCTATCTCGTCTCGAGAATCGCCTTACTCATTGGAAAACTCCATTCCTGAGGCAAATCTTGTCGCCTTTCTCAATGTACAATAGCCGTTCCTGAGGCAGTTTACCGCTAGGGCTTGGTAATGATGTCGCCTAACTCAACAGATTGAATCCGTTCCTGAGGCACTTTTATATTTTTCGCCTAACTTAACGGGTTGAATCCGTTCCTGGGGCAGTTTATCTTTAAGGTAAACTTCGTTGTTTTTTTCGCCCAACCCAACGGATTGAATCCGTTCCTGAGGCAGTCCCTTGCAAAGGAACTTGTTATTTTTTTCCTATTCAGGAAACCGAAATTCGTTGTCTAGGCAACAACTTCTTTGGCTTGATTTTTTTCTCGTAGCATGTCCCATATTTTCGGGCAAGCGCTTCGATAATCGTTTCGAAGGCTCAAAAGCAAACGGGGTTCGTTCATCACCAATGTGGTACTTATCCAGTTGACGTCTCGACTATTAATTCTAGTTCCAAGAGCTCAGCCTACTTAATTAAGTGCTAAACTACCCCAAGTTTCGTTTTAGATATTTGACAGATTCCTTGCAAAATATTTGGACGTTAAAAATATTAAGTCCTCGAGCCAGGAATCACAATAATTTCTTGTAAAGGGTAGCCATGGTCCTG